>NW_017727849.1:134952-200245 GCF_001865875.1 Lupinus angustifolius
AACACATTAATAACCACATATCTCACCTTAAATTAAAAATCATCATAAACACACAAAAAATAAAAATATAATATAAAGTACACCGAACGTAACAAATATATTCTAAATCTAAAAAATGAAATATATAAAAATTGACTATATAGTATCATGCAATATTCACCGGCAGGCACAAAGTGCCTGTACACACTAGTATAAAGATAAAACACACAGACATATATATATATATATATATATATATATATTATTTAATTTTTACAAAAAAACCATATAATCATAAGCAACCACCACCAACACATTAATAACCACATATCTCACCTTAAATTAAAAATTATCATAAACACACAAAAATATAATATAAAGTACACCGAATGTAACAAATATATTCTAAATCTAAAAAATGAAATATATAAAAATTGACTATATAGTATCATGCAATATTCACCGGCAGGCACAAAGTGCATGTACACACTAGTATAAAGATAAAACACACACACATATATATATATACTTCTATATCTATATCTATCTATACTATATATAAAGCCAAAACTTGAAATAACTTCCCTCATGGTGTAATTTTCATTTCCTATATTGCCCTTAACATTATTTAATTTTTTAAAAAAAACTATATTATCCTAAGCAACTACCACCAATACATTAATTAACCACATATCTCACCTTAAATTAAATACTATCATAAACACACAAAAATATAATATAAAGTACACCGAACACAACAAATACATTTTAATTCAAAAACATGAAATATATAAAAATTGACTATGTAGTATCACAAAGTATTCGCCGGCAGGCACGAAGTGCCTGTACACACTAGTAATATATAAATGTGTTTTTCTTTCCTCCCACTTTCCTTCCATTTTCAATTATACCAAACAATAAAATTATCATCTCATTTTCTATTAGTTTGCTTTCCTTCAATTCTCTTTCCTTCCACTCTCTTTCCTTCTACTTTCATTCCAAAACCAAACATAGCCTTAAAAAGGCCCGAGTTTTGCGATTTTTCATATCTTCTCTCCCTTTGTCCCTTCGTTCCTTGGTTTTGTGATTTTCCATATCTTCTCTCCCTTTGTCCTTTGTTTCTTCGTTTCTCCAACTCTTCCTTCACCTTCATTTATACTTGCTAGATTTTCTTCTCTTTCTTTTCATTTGCTTTCATGGATGTATCTCTGCTTCCTACATTTTGAAGGTAAACATTTTTCTAATTTTTTTCCACTTTCATTTGATTTCATTTTTCTATTTCTTTTCATTTGATTTTATGATAATATCTATTTGAGTGATCTGAAGTTCTGAAATTTTTCTTTATTTTAGGTCTTTTGACAAGGGGGCTACATTATGCCAAAAGCAATAGCAAGTACACATAGCCTAAATTTTTAGACGGACTCTTGAGTATCCTAAATCTTTCAGTCTAATGTAATGTGTGTTTATGTTTGTGCGTATGTGTGTTACACTTGTGTTTATGCAATATCCTTGACAATCATGTTATTTCATGTATTTTCATATATGTACTCAAAGATAATAAAAAAATGTGCATGATTTGTTATTTTCATTTATGTACTCAAGGATAATAATATCATTTGTCACGCGGTTTGTTGTTTGTTGAATTCTCTTCTTCACAATCATGTTGTTTCTTATGTTTAATCGTTAATTTTTTCATTCCTTTTGTTGCGTGTTTTAGAAACACCTGGGTAGTGGTTTGGTTATTGCTTGAAGATCGGATGGAATATGGTCAACACCATATTCATTATGTAAATTATATTCTCCTTGGGATTAGGATGGGGTTCTCGGGTAAAATGAACATATATGAGTTTAGTTCATATGTAAATTATATCATTATAGTTATGTTTACAAAATCTAATGAATTGTATGTGGGTTATTTTGTTGAAGATTAATCTTTCTTTTGTTACCCTCTACCTGTGTGTTATTCTGGTATAATGGAGTTCCTACACATCATACCTGTTGTATCATTGTTAAATTTTTTACTAAATAAATCTTACAATCACTTGAAAGATAACATCATTGTTATGAAATTTGTTATGTTGTATATTTGTATATTTTTCCTAATTTGAAGGTGACTGATAACTGAATATATGTTACATCGTATAGTTATAACAAATTTTTTATACTTCCCTCAGTTTTTACCTTTGTGACGTGTTTTTTTCTGAAATAAACTTTCATTTCTTCTTTGTATTTTACCAGGTAATAATGGAATCATCGATGAAGTCGAATCCATTTGGTGGAAGTTATTTGCCTCATTCCTGGAACTATTATTTTCTGTGTACCTTTACATATTAACTATTGGTCTCATGTACTTTACACAATTTTAAATTCTTTACATTATCTTTAATGGTTAGTTGGTTACATAGTCAATATGTTTTACACTATGAATATTATATATTTGTGTTCTGATGTATGATTTATATTTAAGTGTTTTGAACATACATCAAAATTAATGTGACTCCGGGTAACAATCAACTGAATTGAAAGAACAAATATACTTTTGTCAATAATTATCTATATATTTCATTTCATTTGATCAAGTTATTACACAATATTACTAATATATCATTTAATATGATTGGTGATTATGTTGTTTTAAACATGCCTAAAAAAATCAACCTATTTCATGTATATGCATAAGTAATATATATGTTCTTAACTATGTTGTAAAAAAAATTGTCTAGTGCGTATGCACGGGTAACTTCTAGTTATTTTAAAAAATGATTCATTAAGCCAAAGAGATTGGTTAGATAGACCAAGTTACCGATTTTATGAGCAAAATAGTCAAGTCAAACTGATCCATACCGATTTTAGTTCATAGACAATCAATTGAGCAACTTCAACCAGTTTAGTATCCATTCTAGATTAGACTAGTCAATCTAATCGAATTCAGTAACATTGCATTTATTGCAACTTGCACCTTCTGATCCTCGGTCCTAGATCCGTCACTATTCTTAAGATAACTATACTATATATGAGAGGTATCCTACAATCTTCAAACTCAAGTGAACGAGCTACTAACATATGCTCTTAATTTTCTGAATGTTCATCTCAAAATTCACATCCACAATGAACGAGAAACAGTGTACTTTACACTGGGGCTCCCAATGTTTGTTGGAGATGGCAAAAAATGCTAAGTAAATTGTGATCCTCGATTTTGTGAAATCCCATGCAATGAAACAAACTTATCTACGAACAATCTCACGGATGGTTCAACCATGTAGGTGGTTTTCAAGGATGGGGATCACCTGTCCCAGCTTGGTGTCCCCATTCCTTTCCCGATCCACTCATATATTGATATATGGAATTAATATATTATTTTAATAAAATAAAAATAAATTGAGGTGTTATTTTTGACTTGTTGACAAACATTGATTGGTTAGGGACATGTGATAGGAACTTTTATGGGATTGACTATCCAGTTCCGGTTTTCAAAGGCAGAAAATGAGGAATAGAATAATGGTCTCTTAATGAGTGTTCTTAGGACACTAATTAATAAAGCAATATAATAAAGGTCTTATTATAATAATAATAATAATAATAATAATAATAATAATAATAATAATAATAATAATAATAATAATAAAAAATGTATTGGAAAACTAAATACATTAGTTCTTAAATATTAAATTTATCATTTTCAAAAAGAAGTAAATTTTTTCCACCTCAACTAATGTTTTTGGGCAGGTTGTTAACTTTCATCGTAAAATAAAAAATAATGAAAATAAATGAATAGAGAGTTTTTATGCTAAATCTTCTCCCACAACAATAAAAAAACATGTTATATTAATTTAAAAAAATTTAAAAAATTTATTACTATTTTTATTTTGTAAGATATGATTGGAACTATAGATATTTATTCAAAAATAGATACCTTGAAATTCAAAGTGAACCAAAGGCTAACATAACTTGACAGGCACGATTTGCTACCTTCCCCAGGTAATGTTGTCCTCACGTAGAAGGAATAGGCCATTATTGTCTCATGATTCAATTTTTTATTTCTTTAGGTAAATGGTCATGTATCGAATGTAACGTAATATTAATTTTAGAGTAAATTACACTTACACCCCTGAGTTTTAATGAAATTACATAAATTATTTCTCACTTTTTTATACCTACACATACCTCCCATAATTTTTATACTTTCATTACACTGCTGACCACCCCTGCATAAGAAATAAGTGTAATATTTTAAACAAAAAATGTGATAAACGTAATTAAGTTAAACAAAACATGATATATTGTGACAAGTCCAAATAATATATGAGTCAATATTTCTTTATTATTTTTGGTTCGTTATTATAAGAGCGATTATAAGAGCAATTTAAATAATATCTTTAGAATTGTTGATGCATTTTGTAACAAAAAATAATAAAGATACATTGATTTGTATATTATCTAGACTTGTCTACACAATATATCATGTTTTGTTTAACTTAATTGCATTTATCACATTTTGAATTGTTGATGCATTTTCTAACCAAAAATAATAAAGATACATTGATTTGTATATTATCTAGACTTGTCTACACAATATATCATGTTTTGTTTAACTTAATTGCATTTATCACATTTTTTGTTTAAAAGATTACACTTATTTCTTATGCAGAGGTGGTCAGTGTAATGAAAGTATAATAAAAACTAGGGGAGGTTTGTGTAGGTGTAGAAAAGTGAGGGGTAATTTTTGTAATTTCACTAAAACTCAGAGGATGTGAGTGTAATTTACTCTTAATTTTAATGAGTTTTATTATGTTCGGCGTTTGGACTGAGTTTAAGGAATCAATAATGAAATTATAATAACACTAAAATTGATTAATTTAAAGAAAAATTTATATATATATTTTTCAATACAAAATACCAATTTCAAGCTTCTTAAGTCAATCTTATATACTAATACATTTAATATAACAAAACATGTCTTACCAGTTACCACTTGCCAACAAAAGATGCCAGTCTTATTGATTTGATCTTTAAATCATTTATTCTTTTCAAGTTGATCCTATAACTTTTTGTTTTATTTTGGTCATATCAATGAATTTTTCTTATGACAAGTCACAATTTTCATCTGTTTTTGAGTTCAAAAAGTAAAGGTCTACTTTATCTATTAGTTTTGTGGAACTACATTTAAAAGAAGGATTTAAGGCTATAAATTTAATAGAAAACAACTTATATTGTAAATATGAAACTGAAAATAACTTAAAAGGACCAATTAAAAGATAGAAAATAACATACAAGACTTATTGTAGCAAAAGAAACTTATAGTACCAACATAAAAACAAAAAATAAGTTAGAGGATAAATTAATTGTTTTTGCATATGTGGAAATTGAAAGCTTTTTTGGTTTAACAAAGGTTCATTATAAAATATTAATATTTTTTAGTATATATAATTATCTCTCCAAATCAGTATTGTTTTTAAGATTCGAAGTTCCTTGCCTCACTTTGAATTGAAAGTTTGATAAAGAATAGTTTGATTCAGTTGCATGAATTAGACCAAAAATAGTGGAGACTTCTAAGCTTGGTAGAACGCTTCAACTGTTAGACCCTATTCCCACGCTTGCTTCTTCTATTCCAACTTTTACAATATCACTAAATACACACAAGAACATAGAGAAACTATATAGTTACATACATAAAGAATCTTCATTTCAGCATCAAAGATTCCAAGGCAACAACAACCTTATTTGAACCACATCTTTTTTGGGTTTTGTTGGATTTTCTAATCTGTTAGGTGGATATTGGTTGCAGGGTCATTGTCACAATGAGATTTTTTGGTGTAATGCTATGTTCTGTCCTATAGCTTTGAATGTTTTGTTTGCTATGTGGTTATGTTTATTTAGAATAACAAAGTTGAAGGTGTTTTCAAGTATTGAGTTCTTGGAATGCTATTAAAATGGTTGAGAGAAATGTGTCTTCTGCAATCAAAATTGTTTCTCGGAAATCCTTGTTATGCTTCTTTTCAATGACGATTCTCTTTTTTATGATCACTTGGTTGTTTGTTCTGCATTCAACAAGTTCTGAGGATACTCCCCTTTCCATTGATCATAATTTGTTACCCAATTCCAAGCATTTCTCTACCTTTGATGATTCAAGTTCTGTGGCGAAAGATCAGATTTCGGAGTCCTCAATCGCGAACCGAGCAATCCTCCTCGTTGACAATGAAAATGTAGAAGCAAACTACAAGACTAAACAAATACCTGAAACAAATGATAATGTGAAATGCAGCAGCATGCATGCAAAAGTTGTTCTCAAAGTTTTTATGTATGATTTACCATCAGAGTTTCATTTCGGACTCTTGGATTGGAAACCTGAAGGGAAAAGTGTTTGGCCTGATATCAAAACAAAATTACCCCATTACCCTGGTGGTTTGAATTTGCAGCATAGCATAGAGTATTGGCTTACATTGGATATTCTTGTTTCAGAACTACCTGAATCAGCCTCCAATTCTAGGACTGCAATAAGAGTTCACAATTCAAGTGAAGCTGATATTATATTTGTGCCATTCTTCTCTTCTTTGAGCTATAACCGATACTCGAAAATGAACAAGGTACTGCAAGATAAGTTAGTGAAGTATCTGACAGCTCAAGAGGAATGGAAGAAGTCAGGGGGAAGAGATCATTTGATCTTAGCTCACCATCCAAATAGTATGTTAGATGCAAGAAAAAAGTTGTGGCCTGCTACATTCATACTTTCGGATTTTGGAAGATATCCTCCAAACATAGCCAATGTTGAAAAGGATGTGATTGCACCTTATAAACATGTGATCAAATCCTATGTGAATGACTCTTCCAGCTTTGATAGCCGCTCAACTTTGCTGTACTTCCAAGGAGCAATAAATAGAAAAGATGTATGTTCCTGTCTGCTTAATATCTTGGTTTAGTTTTTGCTTTATCTTTTAAGACGAATAAGTCTTTACTTCCAAAACTCATAAGTTAGAGAACCCTATGGTTCTTAGTTCTTACCATATTGATATGAGTAGGATCTGGTATTCTGTTTCAAGATTTCCTTTGCAGCTGGTCAATTGCTTTAATTTTTGGTACCACCAAGGGTATCCCTCACCTTTTGGTAAGGAACTAATTCATTTCGGGGTGCATGGCTGCCCCTCCCAACAAGTGTCGCATCCGGGAAGCGAAACTTTAACCTTTTGGTTGTTTTGGGATTTAGCGGGGTCTTATATTATTAGACCAACACATTGTTGGTGGTCAATTGCCTTATTGGCCAATCTTATATGAGATTGGTCTATTCTCTTAACAAAACAAAAAATGATGGCCAAGTGCATGAGGCTCCCACCCAGTGAAGTCTGGGAGAGAGTAAATATACACAATCATGCCCCAAGAGGAGAGAGGCTATTCCTAGGATATGAATTCGTGACCTCATAGTCACTAAGTAGAAATCTAACGTTGCATCGAAGCTCACCTTCGTCTATAAGCTCCTACCTGGTGAAGTCTTGGGAGGGTAGATATACCCAGTCATATCCTGCAAGGAGGGATACTATTTCTAGGATTTGAACTCGTACCTCATAGTCACTATGTAGAAACCTAAGCTCACCTTCGTCTATTCTCATAACAATGGACCTTAAATTCCAAGATTGGTCAAATTTGATGAGAATATCTAGATGTTCTTGGAGATTGGTCATTCTTGCACTCAAGTCCAGTCTCATATATGATTGGCAATCTGAAAAGGCAATTGATAAGCTACAGATTTTGTTTTCTTAGCATATATCTTTTGCTTTGACACATATCTATTTTGATTTTCTTAGCAGCATGTACCTTTTGGTTCTGTTTTTGTATTTGTTTTTCAATGGCTTTATCTGGATTTTGTTTTTTCGATGCATGTTAACTTTTGCTTTGATACATAGCAGCATCCTCTCTTTTTTATCAGCATTTCTCTTTTAGTTATCTTAGCAGCATCCTCTTTGAAGTTCTTTTCTGTGTTTTTCGTCCATGAATTGAATGTTCTACCCAGTGCTTTAAGTAGCAGTAACAGCTGCGGTTACATTTTATTTACCGCAGCAGAAATTGCGGTTGCGGATTCTAATTTAAAACACTGGTTATACCTAATGTCATGGTGTGTCTACTGTTCTTGTTTGATAAATTTGATGTGAGTGTTATTTGAATGGAATTCACATCAGCTATACACTAAAAGATGTGTTCTTTGTATAACTCATAATTACCCAGTACACAATATCCGTACGGTGAATGTAGGATACATAGGGTAAATAAGAGAATTATATAAGTGTGATATAACTCTTCTTCTAGAAAACTTCTCATACATTTGTTTTAATGACAGAAAAACAAAGTTTTCCGAAAGTTATTGAGAATGATTATCAAATAACTTCATTAATTGAGGAATGTCTAGTAGAAAAGGCACAATATTTTGCAAATTAAACACTCATTTTCTTTCTAATGGGATAAAGACTCGGTTGTTGTTGTTTCTTTTGCTAGTTAACCTTTTGAAATTGTTATACTTTATTAATTTCAATTGTCCTAAACTTGAGTTTTTCTCATGCTCAGGGAGGTCATGCTAGGCAACAGCTATATTCTCTCTTAAAAGATGAAAAAGGTGTGCATTTTTCATTTGGAAGTGCTCAAAGAGATGGTATTAGGAAAGCTACTGAAGGCATGCAATCTTCCAAATTCTGCCTTAACATTGCAGGTGATACCCCATCATCAAATCGATTATTCGACGCCATTGTTAGCCACTGTGTTCCTGTTATCATAAGTGATGACATTGAACTTCCATATGAAGATGTCCTTGACTACACCAAGTTCTGCATATTCGTTCGTACAAGGGATGCTCTAAAGAAAAAGTTTCTAATAAATTTCATTACAAGTATTGGTCGAGATGAATGGACTAGAATGTGGAACAAGTTGAAAGAGATTGAGAATTTTTTCGAGTTTCAATTCCCATCTAAGGAAGGTGATGCTGTCCAAATGATTTGGCAAGCTGTTGCACGTAAGGTTCCTTTCATTAGATTGAAAATGAATAGATCTAGAAGGTTTTTCAGGTCTCTTCATGGTAAAGGCATGGGTCTTAAATCAATACTTTAAGAATGTCTTTTTCTTTGGAGCTGTGTACTATGGATTTGTCAAGTTTTGCCTTTTGTAGTGTGAGAATATACCTTTTCACATTACTTATTTTGATATTTATTATGTAACATTCATGTTAGAATACTCAATACAAGAAATTGGATTTAGGCATTGTAGTTCAGGTCATGGTTGGTCTTGGGGTGACGATGAAAATTAAGTGCTTCAAAATTTGCGAAGTTTTAAATTATGGTTGTGTTCTGAGACTTGCAAAATTGTTAAAAAAATAATGTTGATTTAGCTACAAGGTATAATATGGTTTGGGAAAGATATATTTGTGGATTTAAAAATGATCACGGACTCAATTAGATAAACCGGTTGTGTTTTGGCATAAATATGGTTTGTAAAAGACCAGAAACAATGAGTTAAACCAGTTAAATTTGTAGTTGTACCCTTAATTCTTAAGGATTTGTTGATGAATTCAGTTTTGGAAGGGAAAATGAAGAATGAATTTTAGAGTCATCTTTCATATATGTATTTTATGACTTTCAGCCATTTTCTTTTCATGTATTCCCTCTTAAATTCAACTCAAAACCTAAATAAAAGTATATGTTGGGCTTCCGTGCTTCAATCTTCTGTCTCTATTTCGCAACATGACTTTGTCTTATGGCTAACTACTCAAGATAGACTTTGGTTTCTTATGGGTAATGATATTTTTGTTTTATGTGACGCTGCTCACGATTCTAAGAGCCATATATTTTTTTTATTGTGAATTTGCTATAGCTTCTTTTATTATATATATATTTTTTTGGTACTACCAAGTATTAGGAAATTTAGATCAATTTCTCTTCTTTGTATGATATAAAATGGGCACTTGTGGAAGCGACAAATGTATAAAAAGATAGAGATGAGTAGAAGCATAACATCAAAAATTTTAACTTGAAAAAATCTATTCAATGTGAGAAGGAAATAACACTCAATCTCACCTAGAAAATGATAAAAATATAAACTTTCTTATTTTCTCTCTATGTTGTTCTTTCTCACTTGCTTGTTGCGTCTCTTCCTCACAAGTCCCCTATATATAGTGAACGGAAGTTTTTTGTTTCATCATAAAGACATAGTAAATGATTAATTGTTGCAGTGTTGTAAAACTCGGCTCGAACCGACTGGTGTGACCGGTTCAACCGTGAACCAGACATCTAACTCCGAGCCTCTCATCTAACCGGTTTTGCATCAAATCAGGTTGACTCGGTTAGTTTAAGCTTAAAACTAGTGACTCGAGTGATCGGACCGATTGGACCGATCAAGTCAATAAAAAAATAACCAAATCAATGTCATTTTTCAGTGAAAAAGAAGTACTTTTAACTTATTTGTAGTTATGTTTGTCAATTGTTCGTTTACATTATAATAAAATCTTCGTTGTTTAATTAAATTTTAAACTTATTGTATGTTTTTGTTGTAGTTAAAAGTTAAAACATAGTTCATTTGTTGTTTGATGATATTATCAACTTACTTGTATCATTTTATAATACTAAAATCTTCTTTTTTTGTAGTTTAATTAGACAAGATAATGTTTTAATATTTTGAGTATACAAATATTAAATATTGTTACATAATATTATGAATTTTTTAGAATTTTTAATGTAAACCTAGTTACCCGGTTCAACCATTGACCCACTGGGTGAACCAATGACTCATTGATCCAGTACCTTTACCAAGTCAATGACCATCCGAGTTTAATAACACTGAATTGTTGTCATACTTTTCAAGACACCTTGAAAAGTGTTACTCCAACTTTCTAAGTTAGACTTCAAAGTTCTCAAGAGTCAAGGAATAATTCTAAGACATTGGGATAACCATTACTGAATGTACTCAATTGTTCATCTACCAAGATTTATTGGTCTTGCTTTTAAGTCAATTAGGAAGGATTCCCAAGATCAAAGAGTATCTCCACACCTTATGGGTAAAGAACTAACCACTTTCGTGGTATATGGTTGTCCCTCCTAACAAATATCACTCGAGAAATCGAACTTATAACCTTTTAATTGTTATGAGATCTAGTTGAGTCTTACAAGTTATATCACAAAATGAAGGACTTGTTGATATCTCTTGTATATTTGCAAGAATATATCTTCTATTTGCAAGGGAAATATGGATTATATGACCTCATCGTGTTTGAAGTTGTGGTATTGCTTAGGCTGCAAGTTGTCGGTGAGATAAGCTTGATATTAATAAGGCTTATTCCTTATTCTCTGATATGCTTTTGGCATGAAAGAAATTCCCATATTTTTAAAGGCCAAAAACACATGGTACTTCTTTGACTTTTTTTTTGTTATCACTTCTTTGACTTTTAATCCTTTATAAACAAAGTGAACATCCCATACAAGTTATTATATCCTTCTTTCTCTTGAATATGCGAACGCACTATCATGTAAGCATATTAAACTAAGATTTTGTGGTCACCATTTGGAATCTATATCTACACATGTATGGAGTAAACCCATAATTATCTAGGACAAACAATACAACAAACTCATGTCACAATATATTGTTGGAATAATGTATTTTGGGACACAGTTTTCTGAATGCAATATATCCAAAATAATGCATTATGATAATCCAGTGTCCGAATGCAATATATTCATTCCGACAATAGGCTATGGGAATACATTATTGACAATAATAATACATTCCAATGTTGCTAACAGAGAAATTGGAATATAAAACTACTAATGAAGTTGCAAACAAATATAAAATAAGGGTTGTCGTACCCACACCTTGTTAGATTATAGTCTTTTAATTAACAATTATTGTTTTAAGTGAAAATTTAATGGGTTGTTTGATTTATGACACAATTAGATCAAAATTGTAATATAATGAGAAAGAGAACTGAGATTGAACTTCATACTTACTATCCGTATGCACCTAATTCTTAAAGTAAATTCATTCAAGAATGATTATTCTAAGCAATGACCTCAAAATTTCTAAAACTAATGTTTTAGTCTAAGTCTAGCAACTTTATTCATAAGATTAAGATATATGATCCGCATAACATGCTTATCTGTCTAGTAATCCATGCATGCAATGTTGAGTTAAATGTATCATCTCAATTGTATTAGTCGTCAATGTCTCATCTATACTAATATTTTATTAATCTACCTCTATGTCTATTAGTCTAGATTAACAAAATTAAGTTATATCAACCGTCAAACATACCTCTATGACTAGTAATCTATGTCATCTTGTTTGAGAGTTATAAGATTACAAAATTAGTTCTATGTCTAGATACAAATAAATTAAAATGCATAAGATGACAAATTATACAAGTCTATGTCTAAAAAATGTATTAATTGTTGAGTTATGCAAGTTCAAAATTATGCAAGAGACTAAGCATTCATTTAATAATCATGCAATAAGATGATCAAGCTTAAAGCAAACATTAAACAAATACAATAACTCAATGATAATCAAAACTTTATGAATTAATAGATTAATCAGTTTGTATACATCAAGTTTGTGTTCATTCAATCCCAACAAGGGAGTACTTAGCTACTCATGTCCATACAATATAAGAAAAATGGAGATAATACAAAGTTCATAGGATGGTAGAACCACTCACAGATGAACATAGATTAAATCCTGTAATGCTTACACTTAGTTTCTATGATCTAGTATGAGAATATAAGATGAGATCTTAGAAGATTTATTTATTGTTATAGGACTACACCATTGGTCAACGTTGAGCCATTACTTTTTTACACTAGTCTTGGATGTGATTACTAAGCAATCTAAGAATCGGTGCCACAATCCATATTTTTTGTGGATGATATTCTCCTAGATGGAGAATCAAGAGAGTAATTAAAAGGAAAGATAGAAATGTGGAGACAAGATTTAGAAGCACTTGTCTTACGCATAAGTTGAAATAAGACAGAGTGTATAGTGTAAGTTTAGAAAGAGGTAGACAAACCTTAATGTAGAGATAAAGATTGGAGATCATATAATACCATAAATCACTAGATATAAGTATATTGGGTCAATCATACAACACGACTATGAAATTGAGGGAAATGTAAATCATATGGTTCAAGCATGGTGGATGAAATAGTGGAGTGCTTCAACTTTCATGTGTTAGAATGGTGTCCTCAAGCTTAAGGGAAAGTTTTTCATCGCAACTATAAGACATATAATGTTATATGAGACTGAATGTTGGTAGTAAAATATCAACATGCGAATAAACACAATATAATAGAGATAAGAATGTTGTGTTGGATGAATAAGAAAAAGTTGGGGTAGCTCATATTCTAGAAAAGATGGTATAGTTGTGTCTTAGATGATTGTTAAGTGTCAAAATATCATACTTGAAACTTCACCTTTATGGCACTCTAACTCACGAATTAGTCCAATTATAGACAAGTTGCAATTGTAATTAATATATTATGTGAACTTTCATATTCTATCATTTAGAGTGTTTGTGGAGACCAAAATTGGAAGTATCAATGTAAAAAGTCAACTTTCTAGACAATAGCAGTCCAGACCCAGCGCAAAAGCCACACCCAGTGGATATGGAAAACATGAAGGTCATGCTCAATGCAATTGCTCCACTGAACGAAAATCTTAGGTAGTAGAAGCCACGGTCAACGCAATCTCTATGTTGAGTGAAATTTTGCAATAACTAATATTATGGATTTATCCAACAAATCATCTACGTGAAAGGTTGAGGCTTGGTTAGGTGAAAGGTTGAGGTTGGGCGAGACAAAGAGTCACGCCCAACGAATTTCCTGTGCTGACGAAAATGATAGTAATCAGACTCTTCAAAAGGGGATCAAATTGGAAATTTAAGAAGACATTCAGGAAACAATTGTAATACTATAAATTTCTTACTTTCTTAGGCTAGTTTAACTGAAATTGAGTTGTAGAGACAATGTGAAAAGGTTAGAGGAGCTAATTTATGCTAATTGAAGAGATAAATTCTTCTCCTATGAGTTTTATTTCGCTTTTTTAATCTTCATGTTTAATTACCATAACAATTTGTAGCTAAACATCTTCCTTGTTTGGATTAGATATAACATTCACTAGATGTAACATTTTGATTCAGATTAATACTTATTCATGATGCTTTGATTCTTATGAGTTATCATTTGCCCTTAATGCTTACTTTGAGGTTGACTCCCTTTTTGTACCATATTATGATTGTGAATGTATGGAGAAATTATCATTCTAAAATCTGATTATAATACTGCATCATATTGTTTTAATTTCTCGACATAGAGTTGTATCAATATGTCATATTTTGCATGTTGTTATTATAATTACTAGACATATAATTGTTGCAAGAACTTATATTTCTAAAATTTATTAACATAGTTGTTAGACATAGAGGTGTGATAATGACTCATAAATCTTCATGTTGTTAGTATAGTCGCTAGACACAGACCTATATTAATGAACTACTAATATGACTAAGACATTAGTGATTTGTATCATTGAGATATTACATTAAAATCTCAATTTCACAAGTATAGTTTGTTAGAAATTTATAATTTCAGATTCAAGATCCTAGGATTGGTATTTCACCAATCATAAGAAATTCCCAACATAGTTAATATACATAGAGGTATATTTTGTTGATTATAATTCTCCATATTGTGAATAGAGTCGCTAGACATTGAGGTGCATTTTGAAAAAATCATAGTTGATGAATGAGTATTATTAAATAAATTGTATATGAATAGTGAATAACAAAAGTTTAATTCGAATATCTTTATTCCAATAGTTTTATCAAACCATTGTTTTTTATTATCTTAATCAAACAAATCAAACATATAATAAAAACCCACTTAGAATAACAAACTTTGGTTGAAAGGCTAGTCTCAAGCATATTCTCCTAGATTCAACATTCTTTTACACTTGTTTGTGACAACCTGATTTGATAATTTAGTTAACCAATTTGTTAGTTAGCAGTGGGTTGGGCATGTTTGGAAGAGATCATTATAAGCCCTAATAATGAGAGTAGATTAAATTGATGTTAGTCCAATTTCTAGAGATAATGAGAGGCCGAAACAACCATAAGTGAAATGATTAGGAATGATTTAAAGATCAATGTTTTGTTAATGAATATTATTTATAATAAAGTAATATGACATCATTCGATCTATGTGATGGACCCCTCATAGTGATACTAAGTTTTCATTGTTGTTATTCTTAACTCATTTGTTTGTTTGTTGTTGTTTATTTTTTTTGCATTAGATCATTATTCTTAATTCCTTTGTAATTGGATCATTATGATCTTGCAAAATTAATCTCTCCTAAGTCTCTCCAAGTCGTGATGCTTCTCTCTTCACAGCTTGGTTTATGAAACCACATGATCAGTGGCTACATGCAAATTAAATTTCCTGTAGATTAAACTTCCCTTCCAAAAATGGTAATTGATGACAAATTAAGAGAGTCACAAGTAACGTCATAAGCTAATTTGACACAGATTTTAACTCAAAATTTGAAAGGGTGGGAATTTGAATACATAATGCATGCATGTAGATGTGTTACTTTACTACATTCCATCAAATTATTTGCTCATGTTAATAGTGCTTCCCAACGTTGATTCTTTCCCCCTTTATTTTTTATATAAATGAAGGTTGTTTTTCCTAGTCAGAGAAGCCAAATTCGTTGGTTTGGCAGGAGAACCGCGAATTGATTCGTGAGTACTGATTCACAGTGCTTTTGTGACCCAATATGCTCCAATTATATATTGATACCCAGTTCCAAGTGAACCACTATTGAAGATGTTATTTTCCTCATCCTTGAGCTTCAAACCATAACCATCCAAATACGAACAAGAAACCCTAACAAAAAATAACAAATAGAAGGGAGAAGAGAAAAGACGAGTCACCATAGAGAAAGACCGCTGAAGAAGAAGAAGAAGAAGAAGGAGGAAGAGGAAGATAGAAGCATGATAGATTAGGCTTTGATACTATTGTGACGTGACCGAATTTCCATGGGTTAAGCCCATGACCAGGAGCCAAAAATCTGACTTTGGCTAAGAAGTTGTCCAAGTCAAGCAGGCACCAAGCCAGACCAAGAATCTGACCAAGCCAACCAAGCGCAGGGCCATTTGGCCTGGACAGATGCACCAGGATGCTGGGTGCATGCACTAGAACGCTGGGCGTGAAGACAAGCCTGACCGAAACTCAGGAGCACCAACCAGGTACAAGGTCATTCATACCAAGGAACATGAGCAGCATCAGGCACTCGACGTATGGAACATAGGCATTGGGCACATGATCATTCTGATCGAAGACCATGTGCATCATGATGCACAAGCGTGCCAAGCCAGGTGCTAGGCGCACAAACTGGCTAGCTGGGCGTGACAACTTTGGCCCAACCATAATTTGGCCAATTTTGGTACAATGAGTCAAGTGGGACCCATCAACAATTTTGGCACACCATTTACACTTAGACTTAATTATTTTGATCAACATATTTTAATCATTAGAAATTCAAATAAGTGCAATGTAATTCATGAGTTAAAACTCCCATTAAAAGTGTAACCCCTGCAATAAAGGGATTGGAGACAAGTTGGTATGAGCCTCATGAATGGCCTGCCGTGTGTTATGTGTGGATTTAATACTTGTTTCAAGGTTGTCCTAGCTGTTGGAACCATTATGGCCAAAGATGCTCCATGACTAGGCCGTTGGAGGCTATTTACGATGAGTTATGTGAATAAGATCGTGTTCCTAACCTTGGCACGATTTTGGTGAAGACGCCAAAATCACAAAAAGAAGAAAATGAAGAAGACCATGAAGACATAGAAAACTCAAGCTTCAAGATAGTTATAGATTAAGTCTTCATATAGGTACTTCTATCTTTATACTCACTTTAATATTTGGTATCAATGTTTGACTAATCAAAGAATGAAATCATTTTTAAAAGAATTGGATATGTCTAAAAATGTAAGGTCAATAGATTACTACATCTGCGTAATAGGTTACCTGGTGAGAAAACAATTACAAAGAAAAACTAACTGATGTAACCAGTTAATTTATTATGTTAATCGATTACCACCGTGGACAAAATTTTTGGGTGATTGATTACCACTTCGTGTCAATCGATTATACAGAGTTGTTGAAACCAAATTTTCAAATTCAAATGAACATCTTTCATCCAAAGTGAATAGGTTTCATTCCAATCGTGTCTCATCTTCATAGAAGGATATCATGGCTGATTAGAAGCCTATTTAAAGGCATTGAGACATCCAAATTCAAAAACGTCATAACACACGAAAATGACAATCACACAAACTTTCAAACACTTAGTGAACAAATTTTCTGCATATTTTTCTTAAGCAACTTTGTTTCTAAACTTTTATATTTTCTGAAGTTCCATGATAAAGTGCAAAGTGTTCTAAACTTTAAAAATGTTAAGGACATTGTTTTACTAAGTATTTATATTGTAAGATCAATAATTGCAAGTTAAAGATTTGTTTAAAACTTGTAGAGGCAATCCAAAGTCATTGTTATTTTCTTCATCTTGTTGTAAACTTTTTGACACAAGGGTGTGTTAAGAAGGATGTTAAGTGCAATTTTGTGATTGAAATGTATATGATTTTGGGGCACTTAGTGTGTAGTCATGATGCAAATTGTGTACAACTCCCAAGAACTTAGTTTAATTTTGTCTTGTTTAGGAACTTACATGTGTATGTCAATTGCAGAATAAGAAGCATGAAAAAGAGGAGAAAAAGGAGAATTTTGAGGTTTTGAATATTGCACCCCTCGCCTGAGCCACAACCTCGCCCAAGCAAGAAGAATGTCCCTCGCCCAAGCGAGGGACTGTCGCTCAAGCGACAAATAAAGCTTAAAAGGGTCTGATTCACTACTTGGCCCTCGCCCAAGAGAGAGCACCTCGCCTAAGCGAGGTGTTCAGACCAGAAGTCTGGAACAGATATAAGCGGTTAAGAAAAGCAAATGGGGTTATCCAAGTTTTTTCACACGGTTTTTAGAGAAAGAAACACTAGAGAGGAAGAGAGAAGTCGTGAGAATGAATTTAGATCCGGAATTTCTTGTATTTCTCATGATAAGAGTGTTGTAATGGGAAGGATGAGAGGCTAGTTCTTCAGTGTTAGGATTGAAAATGTAATTTTTTAACTTTTGTACTACTACATTCAATTCTTTAATTTATTCAGTTATTTGATTTTGGGAAGTATATCCTGTGCTTAATGCTTGATTTTGCTTTGCTATTAAATTCTTGATCTTGGATCCAATTTTAACTAGAAAGTTGAACTTGGTATCGAATCTGGATTATCTTCCTTGCTACATCATTGCTCTAGGAATGGACAATGATGTTTGAATTGATTTTACATTAAACTTAAGGCTAGATAATTGGTTAAATATCCAAGGAATTGGTATTTAAGTAATTATCTAAGGATTTTATACTCAAGGAATTGATACAAATGATACGAAGAAAATGTGCATCAAAATCTATAACTTAGAAAGTTATATGGAATTGTATCTAAGGATTGCAAATGGAAAGAAAGATGAACTTCAATCCCAACTCTTAATTTCATAGTTTAACTTTTACATTTTAATAATTATTTTCAAAAACCATATGAATATTGAAATCTCAAATATGGTAAATACATACTCGATCTACTTCCTTAGGAATTAGTGTAAATCGACTCTGCTCTCTGAGGATGATATCCCGGTATTTACCAGATTTTGTTACTTAAACGATATGATTCACTTGTCGTACCAAAATATCCAACAAGTTTATAGCGCTGCTGCCGGGAGCAATATGCGATTTGTATTAGTTTTTGAAGATAGTTCGTTGAATAGTTGTAATTAATTTTTATTCTTTTTACGTAGCTTATATTAGTAATTAGTTTATCAACAAGTTATCATCCAGCTCGCAAACATATAAAGAAACAGACGTCGAGCTAATGACGTTAAACAAGCGCTACCTGGAAGGCAATCCAGCTTTTACTGTTTTCGTGTTGTTTTATTTTTGTTACCAGTGTTGTTTAGTTGTATATAAATCATTGCATAAAATACTTGCACAAACTCCACTTTTCCATCACGGGTCAACAATTATAAGTGCATTTTGTCTTTTGTTCTTCAATATCATGTTCTACTATTGAATGATATCCTCAGACAGTATCAGATTGCACCAGTAGCAGGGCTTTTATGGAGCGTATCAAATTCAATATCGAGACAACCAATTCTGGATGAGCCCTAAAGAATTCACTATCCAATATCCATGGCCTGGGGTCAAGCCTACTTTTCCAGGGAAGGAAGGAGATGGTGGACCATCTGGTTCTGATGTAGATGATGATGATGATGATGAAGAAATGAAGTGATGATGAGCATTGCTTGAAAACACAACAAACTAATTCTTATGTTTTAATTACGTTTATGTTTAATCTTTCATAGTATAGGTTGCATGTTTAGCCGTAATGTGTATTGTGTTGTTGTGTTAGTCTTGTTTGTATCAAGTTCAGTAAGACTTTAGTTCAATGAAGTTGTGTATGGTTTAAAATGAATTTGTGTATGTTTTAGTCCAATTCTGTCTTCATGCTTTAAAAAAAAGAAGTCAAAAATCTATGATTGAAAATGATTAGGGTTCTGAATTTAACTACTTTCAGAATGTGAATGTTGAATCAGACACAGACTGATTAGGTTGAATAATGAGAAGTTTAATCAAAGGAATATGGCCTATAACTTGGTGAGAAAGAATGCATCCAAACACAGATGAGTATCTTTGCTGGATTACATCAGTTAACTTTGCATGATTTTTGGTTGCCATTAAGCATGGAATAACGTGGAGATGACTAAGGCCTAGTCTAAGATAAGCTACAACAAGAAAGCCAACCCGTATGAATCATGGACCCAATTCTTGTAGCCCCCTTGAGTTGAATTTTTTTTTTGAAAATCATGCACCCAAGTCACAATGAAATACATCAATCCCCATACATATGGAGAAAGATCATTAGTGCATATGGTTTTTAACTATTATGTTGGGAAATAGAAACGAGTGTGTGTATCTGAGTTGGGAATTGAATCAAAGACGACCCTTCTTCAATCATGTGTTAATGATAAGCATGAGGAAATGAATTGGAAGAAAATCAAATGAAAGATGAATCATGCAAAAAAGGGAAGACTCAAAAGAAAAGAGCCAATTGAAGAAGGAGAACCAAAATGGTTGATAGCAAAGAATGAGTCAGTATAGGAAATTGGAAAGTGAACCTCAGAGTGAAAGAAAGAAGGAAAGGTAAGTATACACTAATGATCTACCTCCCTCTTTGTATCCCAGTAAAACCAATTATCTTTATAGTCAGGCCTCATTACATCCCTATTTTGGGGCACTTAGTGTGTAGTCATGATGCAAATTGTGTACAACTCCCAAGAACTTAGTTTAATTTTGTCTTGTTTAGGAACTTACATGTGAATGTCAATTGCAGAATAAGAAGCATGAAAAAAGAGGAGAAAAAGGAGAGGATTTAGATTTTTGAACACTACACCCCTCGCTTGAGCCACAACCTTGCTCAAGCAGGAAGAATGTCCCTCATCCAAGCGAGGGATTGTCGCTCAAGCGACAAATGAAGCTTAAAATGGCCTGATTCACTACATGGCCCTCGCCCAAGTGAGAGCACCTCGTCCAAGCGAGAGCACCTCGCCCAAGTGAGAGCACCTTGCCCAAGCGAGGTGTTCATGGTTCAAGTTGGTCATCTCTCTCGCTCAAGCAAGAATCTCTGGCTTGAGCGAGAGACCAGAAGTCTGGAACATATATAGGCGGTTACGAAAAGCAAAAGGGAGTTATCCAACCATTTTCCAAGTTTTTTCACACGGTTTTTAGAGAGAAAAACACTAGAGAGGAAGAGAGAAGTCGTGAGAACGACTTTAGATCCGGAATTTCTTGTATTTCTCATGATAAGAGTGTTGTAATGGCAAGGATAAGTGACTAGTTCTTCAGTGTTGGGATTGAAAATGTAATCTTCTAACTTTTGTATTCTTAGATTCAATTCCTTAATGTATTTAGTTATTTGATTTTGGGAAGTTGAACTTGGTATCGAATCTGGATTATCTTCCTTGCTACATTATTGCTCTAGGAATGGACAATGATGTTTGAATTGATTTTACATTAAACTTAAGGCTAGATAATTGGTTAAATATCCAAGGAATTGGTATTTAAGTAATTATCTAAGGATTTTGTACTCAAGGAATTGATACAAATGATACGAAGAAAATGTGCATCAAAATCTATAACTTAGCAAGTTATATGGAATTGTATCTAAGGATTGCAAATGGAAAGAAAGATGAACTTCAATCCCAACTCATTTAATTTCATAGTTTAACTTTTACATTTTAATAATTATTTTCAAAAACCATATGAATATTGAAATCTCAAATCTGGTAAATACATACTCGATCTACTTCCTTAGGAATTAGTATAAATCCACCCTGCTCTCTGAGGACGATATCTCGGTATTTACCAAATTTTGTTACTTGAATGATGCGGTTCACTTGTTGTACCAACATATCCAACAAAGGGGTGAAGAGTTCACTTGAAAAGAGAATTTTCAAGGGTAGCTAAGTTGTGAGTATGTAAGGTTAAAAAGTATTTGGGAGAGAAATTGTAATTACAACTCAAATTATCTAGTGCAAAAATCTCTTGTGTGGCAAGAGTACTGGATGTGACTTTTAGTAGACAAGAAGGTGAACCAATATAAATTTTTTTGTGTACTCTTCTACTCATTCTTGTCATTTACTTTTTGTTTTATTTGGTTGAATTCTGCATATACAATCCGTTGCACTTACACTTTGACATCATAGTAGAAAAATCAGTCATATTCTCCTAACAACTAATTCACACCCCCTCTTAATTGCCATCTTGAACTTACAAGTTAAGCCATGTCTAGCCGTTGGCACTCAAGCTATACAATCTAGGAAAGTCACTCATGGTTGGCATCCAAGGCTAACCAACATCAATGCTAGTTGTTGAAAGCTCTTTATGAGAATAATATCATGTCTTAGCCATTGGATACTCACTATGCTCATGAAACCGTGAAGACTCTTGCAAATGGAATCTTATGCTAAGGTCATATTCATATGAGGCGTGGAAGACTTGATGAAGAATTAATTCATGAATTAACCATGTGATCAAAAGAGAAGTCAACCTAGCCATGAAGAGGGAATCTGAGGTTCTCAATATCATTTGCAAGCATTGAAGTCGTGAATTCATGCAACAAAAGGAATCCAATGTTACTCAACTTTATTTCCATCTTTAATTATAATAATGTAAGCAAATCAAACATGTGGGAATATAGTCTATATCCATGATCGTGAAACACATGTATAAGGCCTTGTTAATGTGTAGGTTCTTATTCAATAAACATCCTATGTTTGATAACCTTAAAGTAGTGTTTTATGAGTCTTAATTAGGCAAGTTATTTGGCTTAATTTCCATTGTAATTTCGTGGAGGCCAAGCTAGCCAACCACTATATGTATGCGTGTTGAATAATGAAATCAACAAGTTGAATTTTGTTTAGAATTGATTTCCTTTAGTTGAGCATAGGCTCCTAAAAACCATTCTTGGCTGAACCAAGAATTATCAATTTTATTAAGATTCTTCCTTGTGGCGATTATCACTTGGCTTATCAAACAACTCACTTGTTTGTGGCGCCATCACCCTTCATTGTACCTCATTTCTTATATCCTAATATATACATCTCTGTTGCCCACATACAATTGGCCAATACAAGATTGGGCTCGGCAAAACCAATTATGACCCAGCCAGACTTGGCTAGGATCACACAACCTCGGTCAAAATCAACAGACCATGCCAGAATCAGCCAATCTCGATCAGACTCACCCAGACAGGGCCAAAAACACCTATGCACGGTCAGAACAACCAACCTAGGTCAAGACTGCATCTTGACTCAACCAAACAGCACCAGCCCACAAATTGGCTCAATCCTAGATCAATTTGTATCAGCCAAGCTTTTGTTTACATTTTTTCTCGACCAAAATAAAGCTAACCTAGGCCATGGTTCAAACAATCTCGGCCAAAGGTGATACACCATCCAAAAACGATCACAAAGAGCATTTACCAAAAGGGTTCATATCATATTGGATATTAGGGTATTGAGCTTACATAGATAACCCAAAATGTTTTTATGGACTCAATTTAAATAAAAGTAATTCTTTAAAAAAAATTGAATTATTTTTTCTAAAAATTTAAATTGACTCATTCATTTAGTTTTCATTAATCAAAATACACTTAAGTAAAAATAACCAAATTATTAAATCATATTAAATTATAAATGATCCAAATTAAATATGGAATTAAATCAAAGAAAATTAAAATAAAATATTTTAATTATATTATTAATTAATACTCAACCATAATAATATAAGTATAAAGAATATATTGAATATATTAACTAAATATATCTCTACCATGTCAATACTTTGATAGGTTGACTATGTTCCTAGTTTTGGTGAGAGCTATATTTCCATTGGCCTCTTTGATTATGAAGATATGCAGAAAATGTAACAATGACCAGTTAAAGCCGAATGTGGCCAATTACCTTTTGGAGATTGAATATGTTGCAATGGCATCATTCAAGAAAGTAGTTGCCTTGTGCTTTGTATAGGTATCAATCTTCACACAGAATATAGGAATTTAGAATTAGTAACACATTAACAAACAACTGGTATTCTGTATTTTTAAATCACGAAAATTTTCCTTCGTATGCATAATTTGTAAAAGGCTGATTTTATTTAGGAAGCAAAGTGGACTGACTTAATGTAAATGTCTGATTTTATTTATTATTTAATTTATAGTAAACCATTATCAAGTTTTCTAAAGGTAACAATGTCCTTAGTTGGATGTTAAAAATTTATCCTCAAATCAATCAAACATTTTAAAAATCCATCAAGTTGTGATACAGTATGTCCTAAAAGTACTAAAACACAATCAATTAAGTTCCTAAAGGTCTTATATGATGACATTTTGACAATAAACTTCTACGATGACAGAAATCTTTGACTTAATTTTATTCTTATTTTTTGAATATTGGCTAAAAGAAAAAAAGATAATAAAAAGACTTTCTTGAGCCAAACAAAAAGGAAGTGACTACATATTATCTTAAAGAAATGAAGAATTTTTAACCAAGTAAAAGAAATGGCTATGATGAAACCAACATTAATACTCTTTTCCTTTGGTCACATAATCTTCAACTGACTATACATAAGAGTGTCCCAAACCATTGTAAGACATACCAAATACTTAGCTTAGTGCATATTCCATCTTCTTGTTCTCTTTAGCTAATATTGTGAGGAATATTTGAGTGTTTGAAAAATACTTGAGTGAGAGTGAAATTAGTGTACTTAGGTTTTGGGAAGTGAGTGAACACTTGTAATTTTTTTTATCATAGTGGAAAATTATTGTTGTTCTTCGGTAGTGGATGTAGGCAATTTAACCACATTAAAATTTCGGTGTCATTTTCTCTATTATATTTTTTTTGCATGAGTCTTCCGTATATGAAATGATAAATTTAATTGAAATAATTATTAAAAACTCTTGGAAAAAGGTTGGTTAAACTACTTATCAGGAATAGAATTTTGAGTATGCAATTATTAAATTTTTAATTTAAATATATTGCGTTCAATCAATCATAACAAGTGGTAAATAGAATGAGACATTCTTTGAAACGGCAGATATTGCTATGCAAAATTGGGGTGAACATCTGCTATACCAAAACAGTAGACTACTTTATGTGTCACTGTTTTTGATTAATTATTAAATTTTAATTTAAATATATTTTTTCAACCACAAGCACTGACATATGACATATGGAGTATTGTGAGACATCAGATGTGCTCCCCGCAAAATTGACCTACTGTTCTAATGAGCATGACTCCAACTGTCGGTTGGGAGTGTTATATCCTAGGTTTAAATTTTTCACAGATGTTGAGTTAGCGAAATTAATGTCATCTTCATATAGTCTTTCCTTTCCTTACTAATTTAGTATCTATATATTCAAGAATAACGAATTACTGTTCTCCAAACCAGACCAGTAGCATTTTTCACTTTTTCTGTTCATATATATCAACAAAGCATTCATCTAGTGAATAAGACTTCATTAGATCCTTTGATACACCAAAGGTTAAAAATTTGATTCACTTGAACACCACTTATTAGAAGGACAATCACACATCTCAAAATAGACTAATTCCTTACCTATAGAGTAAGAGAATATCTGATATATGAATATTAAAAACCTACTCCATATTGACAAGTAGCAAGTTCACCAATAAGTCTAGCACCCATGCATAAATCTTTTCTAGGTCTTATAAATGGAAAAACCAGCTACACAAACCATAGATTATTTTAAATGAATAAGAATTCAATTTCCATTTAAAATAGCTCTTCCATTTGAGTGACTTTGCTTCATGTTTTGGCCACACTTCAAGTACTGTACAAGCTTAACACTAACAGAATCTTAGTAGTTGCTGAAACTGACATTTTGTTTCTCATAGGCTTGTTCCTTAGTATGATTTTACGAAACTTACATCATCATGATTTTAAGAAATTGCTACTTTATTCTTCCATCACTGGACCACATGCTTAGCCTAATTTGAAGGCCAATTAAATGCTATGGCCTCACTAAGCAAACCACTTCATTTTCCACATTATAGCATAGATGTTGATTTACAATTGAAAGAGATAGAAGTGTTGAAAGAGAGAGCCTAATGGTTTATTATAGGGTAAGCTAAGACACAACATAAATTGCATTGAAGGTGGTGGGATCACATAGTAATTGAGCAATAATTACTTTGATTCATAAGAAAATCTTGTGTAGAAATGTATCTAATATATATGTTCGGAGTCAAGTGTATTTATATTTTTCAGTATTATTATTTCGGACTAAATTTTAATTAAAATTAACTTTTTGATATATAGTTAAAATTTAATTGATTATATCTACATAAATACCTCTTCATTCGATTCTTTCTCTTAATTTATTAGGTTGTCCCATTTAGCTTTTCCTTGCCATTGGTTTAAGATTCCTATTTAGTTGACTTGTTATAGAGAAAAAATCAATGCTATATTTTTCATAGGGCCTTATTAAAAAAGTGCCATTAATCATTTAACAAGTGTAGCAAGGAAAATGTAGCATCTTGTACTGTGGTCCCGTGATAGAACTAGTAATATGTTTTCCACTAAAGGGAAAGGCTACTCATGAGAATCAAATGAATTATACTCCTAAAATTCTAGTCTGAACTTGTAATGGGCTTTACACCATCAGCATAAACCTTATCAGATTTATTTGGGGTAATTCAAACATTAATTTGTGAAATTTATTAGTTCACATGTATGTATAAAATATGATAAATATATTAATTTTAAGATCTAAAATTTTATGTTTTTCACAAAGATAAGTTAGAAAATTCATATTATTATCATGGACTAGATGGGAGAAAAAGTCTTGCTTTCATATGAATGCATTCTTATATAATGTTGTTTTCTCCATAATTCATAGAATGTTGATTTCTCTTTTGCGAATTTCTAAATAGTATGAAAGTAATGGAAAAATTATAATTCATTGTTGGGCAGGGTAATGCCCACATATTTAATTTATAGAGATGCATCTGTTAGATACCTTCATTCAAGCAATACTATTTTTCTTATAATCATATCATTTTATATAATATTCATTTGATTTTATTTAATTGTTCAAATATAAATTAAATCAAAATAATTATTTTTTCTTCCATAAATTAGTCTTATATAATTTAACTATCTCCTTATCTATTAAACCATTATATGTGACACAATTCTTAACTTCTTACAATTGTCTTATATAAGTATACATTTAGAGTTAGTTTGGGAGTTGGATTTTGGAGGGGAAGGGAGGGGAAGGGAAGACTTTGGAGCTATGAAACAAGTGTATTTCATGGTTCCCAAGCCTTCCATTCCCCTCCAAAATCCAACTCCCAAGCTAACCCTTATAGTTTAATAAGAAAACAGAATGCACATATCTATACTATTTATAAAGGGAAAACCCAAAATAACTACCCATCATTGTGTAATTTGTAGTTCTCCCTATTTTGCCCTCACTATTTTCTAATTTTTACTAAAAAAACCTATATATAACCTAATGTTCCTCTCCAACTAATATATGTTCCATATTATTTGGTTAAATATTTCTTCTTACATTTTAACTATCAGTTTTGAATGTAGAACATGAATGTTCAATTTTTTAAATTGAACATTACACCATTCGAATAAATTCAACTGTAGATTACAAATATTTAACATAAAATATTATATTTGACATTTATGGCATACAAACTATACATTATAAATAATAGGAAAGCGGGTTAGCAGACACGACAGTGCATGTCAACACGCTAGTAAATATAATGTTAAATCTTCATTATAATGTATGTATCATAATATCATGACCAAGTGGAAAATTAATGAGGTTTATGACAGTTGTACATTACTTTTTCGACGTAGTCTCTTTTATGTCAAACACTGAATGTAATGTCAAAACTCTTGAAAAAAAGGAGAAAAGAGATAAATGAACACATGAAATACATATTTTTAGCTTTATATCCTTTTTCTTGGAAAGTCTTACTCATATCAAAGTAAAAGCTTAAAAATATATTGTTGGAGATACATTTTTCTAAGGTACACACTAGAGAAGAGAAACATTAACTTTATTAAATCTCTTAAATTCTGATAATAATATCTCATCTTTAATACATAGGATTAAAATTCATTCTCTCATCATCACCAATCATAAACCAAACATTTTCCACGTTTTCATGCATATCGTTATTAGTATAGCATGTCAGAGAAACCCAAAAGAGCAATAGTGCAAAGGAATAGTGAAAGTCATCCTAAACCAAGGTAGTTTTTCCTGACGATGCTCACAAACAAAAAAAAAATAAAAATAAAAAGAGTACTATATTGAAAGCCCACAATTGCAACCTAAGATAATTATAGTGATGCTAAGTTGAAAACCTACAAAGGAAATTTAGTATCATAATAAAAAGATAGAATTTCTGGCACGTACCTACATCAAGTATTTAGAGGAAAAATTAGGGGTAATTAAGTGAACACTTTCAAGGTAAAGTCTTACTAGGTATTCAACATAGTTGAAAAGAATTTATTCAAAGAAAATATATCAGAGCACTTTTATATCTTTGGAAAAAAATTCTAAGCAAGATTGTTTCGGGGCAGTATTTTTGGGTTTAATCGGACTTCTAAAGATGGCATAAGGCAGATTGTATGGATTATCATAAAAGAAAATGTTTCTTTAAGAAAAGTAGAGTATTTTTTTGTTCTCCTTCATATCAAATCTGAAAATGGCAAGTCATCAATTGATCGTTCTAGTAAACAGTGATCAACAATGGCCACATTTAAGTCGAATCCATAAAATTTATAAATAATTAAGAATTTTATTTCATCCAAAAAGAAATATAAAATCATGAGTGACACAATAGAACATTTGTACATAGGTATTACCCTTCATTCCAATGCATGCATTACTAATCTCATTCATGACATCATTTTAATCATTCAAAGAGGCAAACATCATCAATTTCCTTATAATTGGTGAACTATCAATCCTAGGATCTTGAATATCATGATTCTCACACATAATATCAAACAAGGGTACAAAGTCATACATGAATCCATGTTCTCAAATCTACTCATCTAATATACCTTTTGAGAGAGTTTTGGTATGATGATCTTCTTCAACCAAATTCTGAATTCTTTTTAGGACCTTTATTTTCTCTCTGATAGGAAGATCTTAAAACTATTTGTGATTTGGTGTTTTGGGGACCATAATTGTTCCTTATGCGTTAACTTATAGGGCTCCCATTATCCCTATAAACTAACCATTTGGGTATCCACTTATTAAGCTCATATCCATTGTCAATTTCATAAGTCTTATATGTTGTCAGTAATTAGACCACTTATTTTGTAACCCCAAAATAAGCAACTGACATAATTGTATTAAATATATGATGCATACCTTAATTAGAAATTATGAATTTCTAACAATCTCTCACTTGGGTTTGATATTTTTCCTGAAATAATTATATCACATATTCTTTAGGCGTGCATTCGTATACTATTTATATTTAGACTCCTCCTTAATACAATTTGGTCCATCTCATATTTCAACTATGAAACCATTGTGGCATTCATCACATTCAAATATAACTCGACCACAATGATCAACATATTAATATCGATATAGATCAAATATGGATGAGTGACATGAAAATTTCATGCAATGTGATCTCAAACATGTCTATTTCTAACAGGTCCTTCTTTATTCTTTAGTGAGATCAATCCAAAATCTTTAATTACAATACAATAGTTACAATACACAAGTTCAAAGTCGAACCATAATCCATCAATTTTATTATGCAACTATATATGACTTCCAAGTAAGTCATAAAACATATATACTCCCGCTGAACTAAGGTATCCTAAAGAGAAACACTCAGATAAGCAATATGTTCATAAAAGACTTTAGGTACCAAACCCTTAGTCGGTGGATTAACTAGCATAAAATTTCACCCTATATGTTTTTTGGAAAATTTTCTAATTTGAACACTTTCTTTAACAACCTGAAACTTGATATCAATAAATTTTGACTTTGTAGAACTCACATTATTGTTGGAGTAAGGAATTGTGGGCTTATTGTCACAATAAATTCTCAATGATCTTTCAATACCATCGAGCACACATTTGCTGGTGACAACATTTCCACAACCAAATGTCATGGTCTGATGTTTCAAAACAAACCATGAACTTCACAACCATGGTTGAAAGAGCTATGAGTGTCTATTTAGCAGACTTCCAGGTTATAGCACCTTCAACAAAGATAAACACATATCCAAAGGTGGAGTGTCTATTGTCTAGACATCCAAAAAGCCAGAGTCAAAGTACCTAATGATCTCTAAATTATCAGACATCCGATAAGTGAGTATACACTCCTTTGTTTTCTTTAAGTAACGCATAATACTTTTGAATGTCATCCAGTGATGCATTACAGGATTTCTCAAATATCTTCACAAAAAACTCCCACGACAAATGCTATGTTGGGACATATGCAAAATTGAGCATACATTAGACTTCCTACTATAGATGCATATGGAATCTTTTGCATCTCGTATCTTTCAAGGTCATTTTTGGGGCACTATTTGAGACTAAAATTGTCTCCCTTAGCTATAGGGGTATCCCCTGGTTTACTTTCTTTCATGCTGAATCTATCTAGGACTTTATTTGTATAGCTTTCTTGTGACAACCTTAGGATACCTTGAGATTGATCTATTAGTATCTGAGTACTTAATACAAAATAAGTTTCCCCAAGATCTTTCATTTTGAAATTCTTCGTTAGAAATCTTTCGGCCTCATTCAATAGTCTCATAGCATTACTCACAAGCAATATATCTTCGACATATAATACTACGAATATAAATTTACTCCCACTGCACCTCTAGTATACACATTCATCAACTTTATTTGCCTCAAATCCATATGAGGTAATAACTTGATGAAACTTGTGATTCCATTGACAGGAAGCTTGTTTAAGGTCATAGATAGATTTCTTTAATTTGCATACCATAGACTTTGAGCTAATTGAGACAAAGTTTTCTGGTTGCACCTTATAGATCATTTCTTTAATGTCACCATTCAGAAACACAGTCTTAACATCCATCTGATGTAGTTCTAAATGAAAATGAGCTACTAGTGTCAATATTATTCTAAAAGAATCATTCGAATATACTACAGAGAAGGTTTCTTTATAATCAATGTCTTCTTTCTGAGTGTAGCCTTTAGCAACTAGACAAACTTTATATCTACCAATATTACCCTTTCAATCCCTCTTGGTTTTAAATATTCATTTGCAACCAATAATTTTTGCACCTTCAGGTAATTCGATAAGATCTCAAACATCATTATCATGGATAGACTTCATCTCATCCTTCATGGCATCAATCTACTTTTGAGAGTTAGAACTTTTCATGGCTTGATAGAAGTTCAATGGATCATCTTTAGTTAACCTGATGTCTTCCTCATGTTCTTGAAGAAATACAATATAATCATCAGGAATTGCACTTCACATCTCTCTAGTGGATCTCCCTAATGACACTTCTACTTCTTGAGGTTGTTGAATTTGTTCTATAGGTACTTGAGGGAGAACCTCATTGTTGTCATGTTCTGGAATATTGTCAGGAACAATATTCTGAATATTATCTTCTATTACTAAAGTTGTTCCTTGAATGGTAATAGGCACAAGAACTTGTTGACCATTAATGACAGGTTCTTCCTCAAAGACAACATTCATTTTGTTCTCTTCCTTCCCAAAATCAACTTTCTCAAGAAATCTTGCATTTCCCATCTCAAAAAAAAGTATTGAAGTGGATTCATAAAATTTATAGCCCCCCGAGAGCGTTCAACACAACTAACAAAATAACAACTAATTGTTCTTGAGCCCAATTTCCTTTTATTCGGCCTATAAGGTTGCGCCTCAATTGGACAACCCAAAATGTGCTAGTGTTTTATGCTTTGAAACCACTTGTTAGAATTTCCTTTGATTGGTGAAATATCAATCCTAGGATCTTGAATCTCATGATTCTCACACATAATATAAAACAGAGATATAAAGTCATACCAGAATCCATGTTCTCATATCTAGTCCTCTAATATACATTTGAGAGAGAGATTTGGTATGATGACCTTCCTCAACCAAATCCTGAATTCATTTTGGAACCTTTGTTTTCTCTATTATGGGGAGAGGTGAAAACTATTTGTGATTTGGTGTCTTTTATTACTTCAAAACTCATATGGGGTTTTGTTAACTACTTTAATTGGAACCCTAATAAGGATGTAAACTTTGGTCTTTAAATCTCCCCTCAAAGAGACCCTGATAAGTAAGATTGACTAACCATACTTCTCACCATATCCTTAAGAGTTCGGTTTCATCGCTCAGCAACACCCTTCATGTTAGGTTTGCCTAGCATAATGTATTGCGGAACAATTCAACATTCTTTGGGGAAAATACAAATAGCCCTTTCATAGCATCCTTATTGTTCTTTCTTTTCTTATTCTAAGAGGTCATACTCAAATGAGCACTTTCAATCATATCTCTCTACAGTCTCTCTTTCTCTTGCACACAATGACATATAAACTCATTGGGAGACCAATTTTCCTTCTAAGTGTTATAGCTCACTTAGAATGACCCAAAGTGTGAAGGAAGCGAGATTAAAACTAAGTGCACAAGCAAGTCATCTCCAAGCTCTAACTTAACTGACTTGAGTTGTGATGTGAGATTAGACATCTCCATAATATACTCCCTTATGTTCTCTTTTCCTTTATACTTCATGGAGATGAGTTTAGCCGAAAAGCTACTCATCTTCACCTTTTTTACTTTTGACAAAGTATGATTCTATTTCTTCGAGGAACTTCCTTGCACTATGACCCTTAGAAATAGAGCTCCAAAAAGCTTCTAGAATAGAGCATTTCATGATCATTAGGCACATTCGGTTAAAGCATTTCCATTTCTCAATTTTAACCTCATCGAGGATTTTCGGTGCAGAAATGGATTTCTCCACCTGAAGTGTTAGATCTAAATCTATACAGCCGAGAATAATTTCTATGGTTTCCTTCTAGACCTTAAAGTTTGTCTTATTCAACAATGTGTTGTTCTTAATTTGAGCAGAAATATTTGCAGCACTGGTAAAAGAACATTACAAATTGCAATCATTCTTGCAATTAAACTCACATTCAACTTTAATATTTAAATTCAATTAATGATGGGATAAATCACGATTTACCTAGCACACCATTAATATTCAGTCTTTGGATAAAAATATTAACTTGTAAGTGATAATACTCAATGTAGTAATCAAATATTGATAATCAGTCCCATCAAACAATAAGCCTTTCTTTGGACTGACTTATTATTCACATAAAAAGTCATATGATTATCACATATTTATTGTTACAACTATGTTTGTAATTTGGGCAAAATAGTATTCTTCCTTTGGGAAGATCACTTTTCGCATAAAATGCAAACATACAATTGGCTTGATATTTTATATCAATCACTACTAGTATTCATGTTTATAATGGTCAAACATTAATCATAATGCATGTCAAATAATTGACCTTCTTTGGACTGATTTATTATTCACATATGCAACCTTATAATAATCACATGTTTACCATCATATGTGTGTATATAATCCAGCCAAATAATTATCTTCCTTTAGACTGATTAATACTCGCATGAATACAATACACACTAGCATTTGCCATTTAATAGGTTCACTTAAAATGTCAAACAATTTTTTTTTCCAAAATAAAAATCATTTAATTAAGTTTGATTCAACACTTAACCCATAACATATATTATTTATATCTACATATAAATACATATTCCACTATAGCATATTGGTAGCATTGCATCATTCTCATCATAAAGATTTGCGTTTAGAATTCCACTGATGATCCTATCGAATTTTCCATTAAAAAGATATTATCATTTTATACATGATAGAGCATACTCTCTAATTAAACGGAAACAACGCTTCAACAATAGCAACTCCTTAATAATGCAATCAGCCTCCAATCAATGCAATAAACCATGAAGTGTTGTAACCATTAAAACAAACAAATCAGGTAATATATATATATAAAATAAGACATGTTCATATAATAGACCCATCACAAGATACCTAACACAAAATCAATTTCTAGTCTTTGGGCAGAGAAATTAATATGTAAGTGGTACTCTCAACGTAATGATCAAATATTAACAATTAGTTCTGTCAAATAATAACCTTTCTTTGGACCGACTATTATTCACATGAAAAACAAACTTTATATATTACACATTTATCATCACAAATATGTTATTATTTGACCAAATTGTGTCTTCCTTTGGACCGAACACAATTTGCATAAATAATCTCATACTCATCTGTGTAATTTTAATCAATTTCCACAATATAGGTTACTTTGGCAACATATTGCATCAATTAATTCAAAAAATTAATTACCAGACAAAAATAAACAATATGAGTTCATTATAAAAAAAATATAATGTTGGAATTAAAACATTCATATTTGTTATCTTTTATGATTAACAAATCTGATCTCACAATATAATTAATCAACACATAAAAAATGAATGCAATGATCTTAATCAAATGCAATGTAGATCCATATTTAAATGCATAATAAAATAGATGTAAATCATTATCAAAATTTCAAATCAAATATAATCACACAAATCTTAAAACATACATATAACAATATTATATATATATATATATATATATATGCATATACATTTTTACACATTAACATAGTAAATATATATGTGTATATATATATATACAGTTTTAAGCATTAACTATAACCATTATGTATCAACTTTGATCAATAATTTCATACATCATATCAACCTCAAGCTGGAAACAATTATATATGTATATACACACATTTTAATTCGCATTATATACACAAGATCATGAATTTTAAATTGTAAGTGTATAAAGAAAAACACGACTTAACCCACATATACCTTGTAGATATACTTTAACAAATTGCAAAATTGTACAATGACAAAAGTCAATGTCTAACAGTAAGGCATTATACACATATAATATACATATGAGGATGGAGTATCTCCATGTGTGAGGATATAACTTCTCTCCTTACACCAGTTAGGCAATGACACATGACTATGTTTTATCTATTTTTAAAATGAATAAGAAAATAAAAAATAAAATATCACAAATGTCTATTAATGAGTGGGTGTGAGGAGATAATTTCTCTCCTCACACTAGGACATACTTTATTCCCTATACATATTGCATAACAGAGTCATAAAAGTTAATGCAATGTCTATGCACAAATATGAGTATATACTTCAACACATGTTGCAATGATTCATAATATGAAATACTCATGATTGAAATAAGCTGAAGTGAATAAAAGTTATTCTCATTATTTAAAAATACCAAATTTTCGTAACCAATAACGGAAGCATAAAACTCCTCAAATTTAAAAAATAGGATTCATAAAAAGTTGGGGAAAAACACCTTTAATGGATAATCGTAAAATTCAGAATCTATGCTTTAATACCATTTGTTAGAATTTCCTTATAATTGGTAAACTGCCAATCTAGAATCTTGAATCTCGTGATTCTCACACATAATATAAAACGAGGATACAAATCATACCTGAATCCATTTTCTCAGGTCTACTCCTTTGATATATCTTTTGAGAGAGTTTTGGTATGATGGTCTTCCTCAACCAAATCTTGAATTCCTTTTGGGACCTTCATTTTCTTTCTAATGAGAAGAGCTGAAAATTATTTGTGATTTGGTGTCTTGGGGACTATAACCATTCCTTATGTATTAACTTATAGCATTCTCATTATCCCCTATAAGCCAACCATTTAGGTATCCACTCATTAAGCATATATTTGTTATCAATTTCAGAAGTCTTATAGGTTGTTAGTAATTTCAGAAATCTTATAGATTGTATTAAATATATGATGTCCACTTTAAATAGAAATTATGAATTTCTAACACTTGCATCATACATAATAGATTCTCAAGCATTCATACCATAATAGATTCTCAAGCGTAATAGATTCTCAAGCGTAATAGATTCTCAAGCCTAAAGTGCAAAAACATTCAATCTTTCAAGGCGCCCTTGCCTGATGTGTTTTCAAAAATATATTCTTCTACAACCCCATGTTGGAAATTCTTTATGATTGGTGAAATACAAATCCTAGGATCTTGAATTTCATGATTCTCACGCACATATATGAATCAAAGGGTGCAGTGTCATACCTGAATCCATGTTCTTGGATGTGCTCCTTTGATCTACGTTTCTGAAAGAGGTTTTGTGGTATGATGACATTCCTCAACCAAATCCCTGATTCCTCTTGGGACTTGCGTTTTCACTCTAATGGGGAGAGCAGAAAACTGAATTTTGATTTGGTGTATTAGGGACCATAACCTTCCTTATGTGTTAACTTATAGGGTTCACATTATCCCATGAGTTAACCTGATGAGTATCCACCCATTAAGTCCATATTCGTTATAAGCTTTTAGAAATCTAAGGGGCGTCAATAATTAGATAACTTATAATGTAACCCCGAAAATAAATAGCTAATATCATTGTATCAAATATATGATGCTCACCTTAATTAAAAATTTATAATTTCTAATACTCCAAACTTAATATGCAAACATTCATTGTTTTGAGGTCCCCCAGCCTAATACCCCATCAAAAGACATTATCTCTTGGTCCTCGAGACTGGTGTGAGAAATTCATCCTTTCTAAGTTCATCAGCCTAATGTGTGTTCAAAAATATAATCTTTCCAAATATCCGAGCCTGGTTTGTAAAAAGTTCATTGTTTACAAGTCCTCCAGCCTGATGAGTTTTAGAATTCATTGTTTCCAAGTCCTTGTGTCTGATTAGCAAAAAGTTCATACTTTCCAAGTCCAAAAGCTTGTTGTATTTAAAAAATCATTCTTTCAAGGTCACTATGTTTGATGTGTTTTCAAAAGTACATGCTTTCTAGGTCCATGTTCTTAATGTTAAAAGCTTTATTCCTTTGTGGTCCTCGAGCCTAATATGTGTAAAAAAATCTTTATTTCTAAGTCCCTGAACTTGTTGTTTCTTCAAAAAATAAAGTTTTCAAAATTCACATGCCTCACGTGTTCAAAATTTTTATTGTTTACGAGTCTTAGTGTCTAAAAAATAATATATTCTTTGTGGTTCATGTATCCTTGATGTGAATTCAATCGAGATCCGGTAGTATCTTGATATATGTTCTCGTTTTACTTTTTGTCTTCAGGATCTGCCAGTACCTCTTTCTATATTTTCATTTAATTTTTTGTGTCCTAAATCCAACAGTACTCCAACCCACATTCTCATTTTAATTTTTATCTCATAGAACTGGTAGCATTCTTGTTTTAATATTTGTCTCCAGATGAGGCAGTACCCATCCATGCATTCTAGTTTTAATTTTAATTTGAGATTCGACTGTAACTTGGCCTACATTATTGATTTAATTTTTGCCTCTAAGATTTGGAAGTACTCACCCTGTATTCGATCTCATTTTAATTTTTGTCTTTGATATTCAAACATATCCCGACCTACATCCCATTTTAATTTTTGTTTGCAAGATACAACAATACCCCTCCTTGCGTTCTCTTTTTAATTTATTTCACCCAAGATCAGACAACACCACAACCTCTTATCTTGTCCAACAAAATTGAAACTTATTTATTTATTAGTCATTTGCTGATATTTATACGAAGATATATGTATGTAAAGACAACTAATAAAATCTTACTAATATATTAAAAATTTAATTCCAATTAAAACTTAATCATAAATAATAATACCAAACAACATAAAATACATTTATCTCTAAATATGATATATTATACAAGTCTTTATGCAAGTTTTTCTGACTCTCTTTATTAGTTCACGAGAACTAGCATACGTAAGTCCTCTGTCAAGTTGATACCCAAATACCCAATCATTCCATTTTTCTTATTCGCCTCGGCACATTCTTCGTTTCTATAGCACCACTTTGAGTGTAGAGTCGCCTTCGAACATGAACTTCCTCGTGTCTCTTGCCAAAGCAGGTTTTGATGCATTTCTTTATTTATGTTTTTAATTATAAGTAATAAAAATTATAATTTTAATAATGAAAAATAATTCCAATAATAATTACATTGACATCCCTGAGTTTTAGTGAAATTACAGAAATCATTTTCCTTATTTTTATGTATACACAAACCACTCATATTTATATACATACATTTCATTAGGTGCTCCTGCGTAAGAAATATGTGTGATCTTTGAAACAAAAAAGTGATGAGTGTAATGAAGTTAAACAAAACATTGTATATTATGGAGACAAGTCCAAATAATATAAGAGTAAATGTTTCTTTATTATATTTGGTTCGTTATAAAATGCATTAATAATTCTAAGGACATATTTTTAAAATCACTCTCAGTTATAAAGAATAAAAAATAATGAAGAGATATTGACTTGTATACTATTTAGATTTCTCTCCATAATGTATCATATTTTTGTTTAACTTACTTACACTTATAACATTTTTTGTTTAAAAGATTATGCTAATTTATTTTACAGAGGTAGTTAGTATAATATATTATGTATGTATATAAATTAGAGAGATTTGTATATGTATAGAAAATGAAGGGATAATTTATGCAATTACAGCAAAATGAAGTGAGTATAATTTACTATAATAATTACATTAAGAATAAATGGTATTATGGTAGTTCATAATTTATGTAATAATTGTAATAGTGATAAATATTATGAAAATAACACATTCTATATAAATAGCAACCAAATTTACAATAAAATATAATGCCAATAGCATGTTGATATGATTTAATATACATAAATAATATTTTCACTCTTTTTTCTAATTAATAAAAATCTTATAAATTAATTGATTTTGTTACCACATTTTAACCAGATTTTAATAATTCAATTTTTATATTATAAGAGTTCAAAAGGTGGAGGCAACTAAGGCCTTATAAACAATTCTTTTTTAAGTTTTTTTATGTATAAAAAAAAAAAAAAAGGCCATATTTTCCGGTCATTGAAGATAAGATCCACTTGCGAACATAGAAATAGTGTTTCACTCTCTTGGAGTGGGTAGGTTGATAACGATAAATACTAGACTAATTTTAAACCTTATAATAAATCCATTTAAGTCGAGACACATTTATAGACATAGAGTTGTTACTTCACTATCTTGAAGTACTATTGAAAGAGTTTTTCACACAGTTAAAATTGTGGTTTTTATCCGACTATGCGATTCCAAAATTAGAGTGATTTTATTTAAATTTATTTTAGCTCACCTTTCGGGTTCCATTAACCATGCCATATCTTATGAATGGTCAGTATAAAGAATAAAATTAATCATATCACTTCTTACGAAATGCTGGTATTAAGAATGAAGTTTGTGATAAAAGAATAAAGACAATAAATAAATTGTTAGTATGTGCATAAATTAAATGAAAGAAATTTAAATAAAGAAAAATAAAGAGTTAGTAGTTAGTTGTGGAATTTAAATGACAGTAAGTAAATAAATAAAAGAAAAAGTTAGTAGTAGAAATTAAATGACAGAAATGTAAAAGTTAGCGGTTAGATATTAACTGTAAATTATATCACTCTTTTACAAAGTTATAATTGATTGATTGAATTGCACCTTTGTATGTTGTTCGTATTTACAAAGTTACAACCCATTAATTAGATTGCACTTTTGTTTTAGGAATATTAACTTTTCAACAAACAAAATTTATAAGTTAACATTTTAATATGTTTACTTTTGGAACTCTTTCAAGATTCAATTATAGTATAATATAGGGTTGAGTCACAGATAATTGCCTAACATAAATGTAATCATACTCTGCATCTTTTATCAAAATTAAAAAGTAACAAATAAAGTTGTTTTTGATTCTATAAAGTAACAAACATGAAAAAGTAAAGTAACAAACATGAAATAGTAAAGTAACTAACTATTTACAAATTCAAGATGAAATTATGGTTAGAATATAAAGTTTCTTAACTCTTAAGTTTTAACATGATTTTAATGTACACAAGTTATTTCGGTGTGATTCCAGCCACCATATATCATTTCTTAACTCACCCTTCCTCACGAATCAGGTGAGATTATTTTCAAACTTTGCATAATATATTATCACTCATCAAGTATCCTTTGAAAGAAATAAGTTTGTCACCACTTATTCTGGATTCCTAGATATTGATAATCTTGAAAACAAGTTGTTTATAATGGATGTTTGGAAATGACAAATATTCAAGTCTACCATTGTAGCATGGAAATATTTGTTATTTCATCGAGCAAAAGACTTTTGGATCTTTGAAAACATGTTTTAGGTGATCAATCTAAAATAAACATTCAGAGTAGATTGAATGAAATAATAGAGTAGAAACACATAACTTGAATAATAAAATCAGAATTAACATAACGAGAAGAAATATTACACCATTGCCAAGTTTGGAGCAATAGCCATCCATCCAAAGTTTGGATGCTTTTGGTTCCAAATGGTGTTAGAAAATCATAATTTTGCACACCATTTTTCAACTTCATTCCTTCTGGATTTCTATGAAATAAAAGCCTAAGAAAGTAAAGAAATAAAAATGAGAAGTAAGGAGAATGTACAATGTTCCAAAGTTGAAAATGTTAGGCCTTATTTATAGGCCAGGGTTGGGCGCCCAACGCTCCATTTGGTACGTCCAATGCCCACTAGCTGGCTCGATAGTTCAGCCATGGTTGAATGCAAAAAAACTTTTTATCCTAGCTTGGGTAGCCTATTATGGGCTAAGCTTCATGCAAGATGACACCTCATACTTGGCTTGTCATGCTTGAGTCATCCATGAGGTAATAAGTTTGGTTTTCAAGTAAAGGCTTGTTGCATGGTGACTTTGGGTAAGCTTTCTTCATGGTGAGGCTTTGGTGGCTAACCAAGGTCTAAGCCCTTTTTTGGCCATGCCTAGCGGCCCCAAGGTTCCTTCAAGCCTAAGCAACCTATTTCGATGGTTCTTGATTTTAATTTCGTTGGTTACTTGTCACTTTTAGCATGATTTCTCCATGGCAATGTAAGCGTTTAATATATGCAAGTTTCTTGGCACACCTTAGCTTGGGTTTCTTCAAGACAAGGTAAGCTACCTTTCTTCAAGTCGAAGCAATCTTTTTGGCAACATGCTAAGCACATAGCAGTCCCATGTTTAGCTTGTTTATTTTGCGCAATTCTTTTTTAGCATTTGACTTGAATTCTTGGTCATCTTTGAATTAATTATTTTTTAATTTTTTTCCTACAAAATTCAGAGTTTGGACAAGAGGTGATCAAAATTCATAATATTTAGGCACATAAAATTTATCTAAAAAGTGTGTAATAAATTGGATTTTATATTTGATTAATCAAGATAAGTGCCATAAAAAGTGACGGGAAAGCAGTACATTTTGACACTTATCAAGCAGGTATGTGCATAATAAGCTTTTATTGAACTACTTTAAAGCCTATTATAACATCTTATCTCTTTAAGTTAAGAAGTCATACACATTCAATATTATGTTTGCTCTCTCCTAAAGCTGAGATGTGTCATAGACATAGAGTTGCTACTTCACTCTCCTAACGTGGAGATGACGAATTGAGATTAAGTTTTGTTTATTTTCAAATCTTTAAATGAATAAAAATATCCTCATTCAATAAATCATTTTTTTAGGACATAACTATGTAGTTTTGATTTACCTATTTAACTTGGGGATACTAGGAGCAAGATAAACTCTAGTAACACACAAAAATAAAAAACAATTATTTTTTAAATGATTAAAATGTTGTTATATATACATAGTCGACTTCCAAGCTCAGAACTGTTGTTATTTTCCAAATTGGACATAAAATAGGATTTTCTATGTTTTAACCCAAAAAATGTAGTGGTCACTCAAAATCTTTGTGATAGGTCATAATTGCATTTTACCTTTTCCTAAGTCGCTTAGTGACGATCTGTCGAGGATTGGGTCACGATACGTGGCTAATATGAAACACAGTTTTTTGAAGTATATAAAGCTTTGTCACTAACCTTTTCCACGTAAGAACAAAAGAGCATAAGTGCAATCATTTTTTCTTTTCTTTATTATATGGAACAAAACTATAAAAAAAAAAAACTTCTCTTTTTCATTCCCATTTAATTCCTTTTCAGCTCAACAAAGCATATCGATAAAGAATTAATCTCTTATCCTAAAAGTGAAAGATATAATACATACCCTATAAAGTCAAAAAAATAACAAAGAAACTTTAATTCTTAACTTCATTAATTAATTAAATTGACTGTCTTCCTAGCATCCAAAATGAATTTCAACAAATTCAAAAAAGAAAATAAAACAAATGAAAATGTGGGGTCAAGCACATGAGAAAAGAAAAGTGCCAAATTTTAAAAGCATTCATTGCCGAACAGAAAGTCATGGACGGTATAGGTTACACATAGGTCGGTAGAAAAATGCACTTGAAAAGTTATAGTGTTTCCACACTGCTTAAGTCCTCTATAAATATAGGCACTCTTTTTCATTTTAAGTAGAATGAGTAGAGAATGAAGAAGCAAAATTAAAGCTTCTAGCACTGAGCAAAAATAGAGAGTGTGAGTAAATCCTAAAGATGGTAGATTATGTGAAAAATACATTGTGTTAATTTTGGGTTTCATCTTTGTTATACCTTTGTACTACATGTTCTAGTATTTGAGTAGGAGGGATCTCACTGGGAAACACTATATTTGTAACTATTGTGTGAGAAGAGTGTGGAAAAGATATTGTAATTATCCTGCATATAGTGGAATTTTTTTCAAAGATTGTCCCGTGGTTTTTCCCTTGTTATTTAAGGATTTTCCACGTTAAAATTTGGTGTTCCTTTTTTTTACTTTGCACACATTTATTTTTGTCGCACTGATAAGTTTGTAGATCTATTTCCACGGATCTGCTTTGATGTTCATTACCACCTCGCAATATCATTTAATTTAAATAGTAAATCGATCCCAGAGCCCAACAACTAGTATCAGAGCTCCAAGTTGAGCTCTAGGTTTATGCATTAAATTAAATGGAGGAGACTACAAACACCATGATCAAATTGACAGTCACCAATTACTCCATTCGGAAACCAAAAATGGAGGATATACATTTCTGCAAGGATCTTTATGATACTGTGGAGAACGGAGATGTAAAGCCAATCAACATAACACTAGAAGATTGGAAAACGATGCACCGTAAGGCCATTGGAATTATCAAACAATGGGTGGATATTAGTATGTTCCACCATGTGGCCACAAAGACCAATGCCCAGACTTTATGGAAGAATTTACAGAATCTCTATGAGAGGAAGACTGCACAAAACAAAGCTTTCGCAATTAGGAAGTTTGTGAACATGAAGTACAAAGAGGGAAGATTTGTTGTTGAACACTTGTGTGACATTCAAGATTTGGTAAATTAGTTGATTACCATGAAGCTAGTGTTGGAAGATTAGTTACAAGCACTACTGCTTTTAAGTTCTTTGTTGGAAAGTTGGGAGACGTTGGTGTTGTCATTAAGAAACTCTATGTTACACGAACAACTATCGCTGACACAAGTCAAATATAACATGTTCAATGAAGAAGTCGGGAGAAAAGACTTGGGAATAGACAACTCCCAACCCTTTGTAACTGAAAATAAGGGAAAGAGCAAGAGTAGAGATTGACCCAACAAATCTAAAGATAGATATAAGCCACAATTTAGAAGAAAGTTCAAATATTAGCATTATGGAAAAGAAGGATATATCAAAAGGAATTTAAAAGAATGAAATAATAGAGACAAGAAGTATCAAGTAATACAAAAAATGATGAAAATACCATAACTCCTACGATAGATGGGAAGTGGTGTTACTCTCTTCTAGAGATGAAGAATGTCATGTTGCAGATTCATGTGAAGAATGAATCACTGACTCAGTTGCATCGTATCATGCTACCCCTAACAATCAATTCTATATAATGTACAAAGCTGAAGACTTTGGCAAAGTAAAGATGGGTAATAGCAGCAATGTAAACATTGTGGGAGTAGGTGATGTATACTTGTAGACTAATGTCAGATGCACATTGATATTGAAGGACGTCCAACATGTGCTAGAACTATGCCTAAATTTGATTTTTGTGCATGCTCTGGATCGAGCTGGATACCATAACAACTTTGGCGATGGAAAATGGAAGCATTCCAAAGGCTCAATGGTTGTTGCTCGAGGAGTGGTGCATAACATCTTATACAAAACTAAAGTCAAACCTATTGGAGATGGGTTGAATGCAGTCGAGAATGATGCTTCACCAAATTTGTAGCGCAAAAGGCTGGCTAATATGAGTGAAAAAGGATTGCAGATTTTGGCAAGGAAAATCCTTATTCCTTATGCTAAAGTTACAAAGTTAAATCCTTGTGATCACTACTTATTTGGAAAGCATCATAGAGTTTATTTTATCAAAACTTTGAAGCTGAAGCCAAATATTTTGAATATGATTTACTCTGATGTATGAGGTCTCATTAAAGTGGGGACTCTGGGTGGTAGCATATATTTTGTGACGTTTATTGATGATACTTCACGGAAACTGTAGGTGTACTTTTTAAGGAGTAAAGACCAAATGTTTCAATACTTCAAAAGATTTCATGCCATTATGGATAGGCAAACATGGAAATCTTTGAAGTGTATTCACAGTGATAATGTGGGTGAGTATACATCCCATGAATTCAAGAAATATTGTTCTGAGCATGTAATTAGACATGAGAAGACAGTTCCTAGTACCCCTCGCGACATAATAGTGTGGCCGAAAGAATCAATAGAACCATTATAAAAAAAAGTAAGTAGTATGTTAAGAATGGCTAACCTATCTAAGCCATTCTAGGGTGAAGCTGTTCAAATTGCATGCTTCTTGATTAATAGATCTCCTTTTGTTCCCCTAAGCTTTGACATTCCTAAGAGAGTATGGTCTGGACATGATATTAAATACTCTCATTTGAAGGTATTTGGAGGCAAAGCCTTTGTTTATGTAAGTAAGGAGCAGAGACAAAAACTTGATGATATAGATATTCCTTAGAAGTAAAGTCATTAGAAGTAGAGATGTGGTGTTCCATGAGCAAGAAACTATGTCAAATTCTGTGACTCTAGAGAAAACCATGAAACCTGGTGGTAATGTTGATTTTACACCAATATCTCCTCCTAGAGAAAACACCATAGAAAGGGAGAGTTAAATGACCATGGGTTGATGATGAGCAAGAACTAGATGATGTCGGAGAAGAAAAAGAAGGTGTTAAGCAGGGGAAGCAACCCCCTACACCACAACTTAGGAGAAGTGATAGAGAATGACTTCCACCCATCAGATATCATAGTTTAGAGTATATCCTACTCACTGATGAGGGGAAGCCAGAAAGTTTAGATGAAGTTCATACTCATAAGGGTAAACTCGAAGGATGAAAGTCATGCAAGAATATATGGATTCCTTGCAGAAGAATAATACTTATGAGCTCGTGGAACTTCCTAAAGGCAAGAAACCCTTGAAGAACAAATGGGTGTTCAGACTAAAGAAAGATGGTGATCAGCTAGTCATATATAAAGCTCACTTGGTCGTGAAAGGATTTAAACAAAAGTGGGAGTAGATTTTGACAAGATTTTTTCTCCTATTGTCAAAATGAGTTCTATTCGAGTTATACTCAGATTAACAGCTAGCTTGGATCTAGAGCTTGAGCAGTTAGATGTGAAGATTTTATTTCTCCATGGAGATTTGGAGGAAACAATCTACATGGATCAACCAGAAGAATTTCAAGAATCTGGGAAGGAAAACATGGTTTGCAAATTAAAGAAGAGTTTGTATGGATTAAAGCAAGCTCTTAGGCAGTTGTACAAGAAGTTTTACCCATTCATGATTAGTCATGGATATTCCACAACTGATGCAGATCATTATGTATTTGTTAAAACATTTCAAGGAGACTAATTTATTATCCTTTTGTTGTATGTAGACGATATGCTGATAGTGGGACAAGATGCAAAGATGATTGGTGAGTTGAATAAGGAGTTATCAAAATCCTTTTATATGAAGAATCTAGGCCATGCAAAGCAAATTCTGGGCATTTAGATTTTGCAAGACTGGAAGGCTAAGAAGCTATGGTTGTGACAGGAACAATATGTGGAACGAGTTCTAGAGAGGTTCAACATGAAGAATGCTAAACCAGTTAGCATAATATTGGCCAATAACTTTAAACTTAGTAAAATAAGTTGCGCCATTATTTTGAAAGAGGATAATGACATGGCTAATATTCCATACTCCTCTACATTTGGGAGTTAGATGTATTTCATGGTTTGTACTCGTCTAGATATCGCTCACGCGGTTGGAGTTGTTAGCAGGTTTCTTTCCAACCCTGGCAAAAATTATTGGGAAGCAGTAAAGTGCATTTTGATATACTTGAGAGTTAGCTCTAAAATGTGCTTGTGCTTTGAAGGACCATAAATAATTCTAGAAGGCTATACTGATGCAGATATAACAAGTGAAATTGATGGTAGGAAATCTACAACGAGGTTTGTATTTACTTTTGTAGGGGGAGTTCTATCGTGATAGTCAAAGTTGATGAAGTGTGTTGTCTTCTCTACAACTGAAGCCAAATATATTGCCATGACTAAAGCAGGTAAAGAAATTCTTTGGTAGAAGAGGTTTATTCAACATTAGGAAATAAAGCATGAAAGGTCTTGATCCATTACGATAGTCAAAATGCTTTAGATTTAAGCAAAAATGTGATATACCACTCTCGTATAAAGCATATTGGTGTTAGATACCATTGTCTACACCATGTAGTTGAAGAATAACAGTTTAAGCTGAAGAAGATCCACACACTGAAAAAGTCTGCTGGTAACATAAGTTGTAGCACGTGAAAAGCTTCAACTTTATGCTAAGCTGATTGGCTTGGACTTTAGATGAATGTTTCAAATTTTCCCCATTGGCTTGAGGGGGAGAATATTGGGGTCCAACTCATGTGAAAATTAAATTGCCAAAATTTCAAAGCATTCGTTGCAGAACAGAAAGTCATGGATGGTGCAGGCTACACATAGGTCGGTAGAAAACTACAGCTGAAAGTTTGTACTATTTTTACACTGCTTAAGTCCTCTATAAATAAAAAGCATGCTTCTTCATTTAAAGCAGAGTGAGTGGAGAACCAAGAAGCAAAGTTAAAGCCTGTTAGTGAGTAACAATAGAGAGTGTGAGTAAATCTTATAAAATGTTGAGTGTGTGAAAAATACACTAAGGTAATTTTGGATTTCATCTCTATTATTCCTTGGTACTAAATGTTGTAGTATTTGAATATGAAAGATCTCACTGAGAAACACTATATTTGTAACTCTTGTGTGAGAAGAGTGTAGAAAGGATATTGTAGTTGTCACGCACATAGTGAAATACTTTTTCCCCCTCGCATTTAACCTTTATTTGGTTGGTGTGATTTTAAGGGGAAAGAAGATAAAAAGATAGAGAAAGGGTAAAATTCCCTTTTTTTTCTTATTTGGTTGAGGGTAGATAATAGGAAGAGGGGGGGAAATCTTGTAGGACCTGTCACTTTTTTCTTTTTTGCTCATTAGGTGAGAAAGTGAATAAAGAGAGTATTGTATTTGTAAAATACAATTGTACTCTTTAAAACTACTTCCAAAAATTAATGTAACCAGGATATTGTTGTCCATTCATAAAAAATTCATCTCTTTCTCTTTTCTCTCCTTTTTTTTTCTCCCATACCAAACAACTCTTAAAATTCATTATCTTCCTCACTTTATTCTCTCAACTCAAACTTTATCTTCTTGTCTTCTCTCCTCTCTTTTTCTTCCTTAAACCAAAGAAAGCTTGAAGGGTTTTCCACGTTAAAATTTTGTGGTCCTTTTTTTAATTTGCACACATTTATTTATGTTGCACTGCTAAGTTTGTAGATCACGGATTTACTTTGGTGCTTATTGCCAAATCGTAATATCATTTAATTTAAATAGTGAATTGGTCCTAGAGCCTAACAGAAAAGACTAACTCAATGCAATTTATAACCTCAATTGCATACACTAACACTATGTTTGGTTTGTGAAAGTAAAGTTGAGGAAATAAAAGTTAAGAGAAGAAAATAAGTAGAAAATATAGTAAATTTTTAATTGTTTGGTATAGTATAAAATAGAAAGAAAGTGGAGGGAAAATTATACTTATAATTAACAATAAAAACTGACATGATAGAAACATAAAAGTATGAGTCAAACCACAGAATCAGGATCCTCCGTCCCAAAAAAATCTTGCCTCATGTCCTAATCAATCAAACTTCACAAAATAATATAAAAATATTAATTTATGATTTTTCTTTTTAATTAAATAAAAATTTCTAAGTGGGTGGGGACAAAAGGTGGACAAGAACGGGGACATGAGATCCCCATCACTCACCATATTATTGTATTGGGTTGCTTTTAGGGATGACAAAATACTCGACCAATGGACACCAACAAAATTATATGTAACATACCTGCGATAGTAACTTATGGGTGGGTACAAATATCATGATATCCATCCCTTAGCTACCCACATAATTATAAATTTATTTTTTAATTATTGAAATATATTATTATACATCTAATAATTATGTTTTATATTATAATTACAAAATATATAATTATATAATTAACTTTAAAAACTTGTTGGATATTGGCAAATAACATCTACCATTTAAGAGTACTCATAAAATGTGTAGGTATGGACATAGGATAACACTACACGGGCTCGTCCCACTCAACCCCATTGCCATTCTTATTTGTTTTCTTCACTTAAATAACAAATTTGTAATTTTAATTAAGAAATAAATTAATTATTTTATGAAAATTGTAATTTGATTTACACTATATTTGGTTTAAGAAGAAAAAATGAATGGAGTGAAAGTTGAAGAAAAGAAAGTTAATAAAAAATAATTTCTTAATTAAATTATATGAAAGAAATAAAAATGAAAATTAATGAATTGAAAAATAGTCACACAAAAAAACACAAGCATTATTAAATATAAGTTAAGAGTACATAAACTTTTCCATTCATTTTCAATCTACATGTGAGAAGCAAAAAAGTTAGTTGGCCCCATTCCCTTTTTTCTTTCCTTCTTTTATTTTCTTTCCAACCAAATGATGGAAAATAAAATTTTCCTCTACTTTTCTCTCATCATGTTTTCTCACCTTCTATTTTCCTTACAACCAAATATAGCGTAAAGGAAGATTAGTGGTTCAGGAAATGTTCCAAATACTTTACGCATTATCATTGGTCTAGTGATTTAAAGTTCCTCTAGATCACTAGAAAGATAAAAAAAGTCAAGATTTGATTCCTAGAAACAATATTTGTTGGGAATAATTACACACCAGAAAAGATTTTAATTTCTTATAAGAGGATATATAGTACAAAAAAATAGTTTCCGTGTTGGATTAGGTACAAGGTTGCAAATTTGCATATGGGCTTTCATGCATGCATGCGTGAATAACGGAAAAATTACGTGGATAGTGTAGTTTGACTATACTATCACATATTTAGAATATAGTTTAAATTATATATGGGAGTAGTGTAACTTTTTAGGGATTCGTAGATTGCATCCAAAATTTTAGGGAAGTCGTGGATCTGCAATATGATTCCCCTAGGAACTCATGCATTGCAGGCACGAGATCAGATGACATTCTATTTCTTCCATGGAAGTCGTGTATGTCATGTAAGACTTTCTTACTCATGCATTAGAAACACGAGTTTCAATGACACATGGTGAAAACGAATTTTCATATTTTCCTTTTACACGGTTGTTTAGTTAGAGTTTTAAGGAGTTTAATTAGGGTTTTTTTATTTTAGTTAAGGTCTACGATTTTGAGTTTTATAAAAATAAAAGTCATAAATTAAAATATTAAGACAAAATTATGAAAATGAAATTGATAATTTTAATAGGAATTGGAAAATGGTTACATTATAAAAATAAGAAAACGAGAATACAATTTTTTCATGTCCTAGTGACGTCTATGGGATGATGTGTCAATCTATGTGCCATTCTCCTTTGAGGTGGTTGGAGTCTTAGTTGTTGTTGTTGTTGTCTAGCTTATCCAGTTCTACCTCTAACCAATTGTGGTGCCTCATCATCTTCTTCATTATTATCTTCATCATCATCTTCAGCTTCAGCTTCTGAAGACATTGTTGGCTGATAATATTGTTCATAATTAAATATATACAATGGAGTAGTTGAAGTAGTACCAAACATTGATGATATTTCTTGAAACTGTGAAGAATATGCAAATTGAGAGGAGTAGTCACCCATTCCTCTGAAACCTTCAAACTCAAAGGGTTGTTATTGTTGTTGTTGTTATTGAGGAGCAGGTGTTTGAGTGTATGCATATGGATAAGTATCCTTATGAGTTTGACTCTCATAATGTTGCGGGAACTCAGGTGTAACATGCATATCAAACTGTTGTGTTGGAAGAGCTTGTTAATTATTGGCGGAGAAGGCAGTTAGAAGCAGTTGAGCGAACGCTTCCATCATCTCATTACAGTATAGGTAGACGTCATTCAATGTTTGCATGGGGTTTGGAAAAATATTTGAAGGAGCACACTGATCTCGAATCGTTCTAATAAAATTATACTGAAATTAATTTTGGAAAAAATTGGGTTTCGGTTATAGAGTTAGGGTTCAGATTATTTAATTAGGGTTTACATTATATAGTTAGGATTTAGGTTATATAGTTAGGGTTTAGATTATATAGTTAGGGTTTAGGTTATTTAATTTGGGTTTAAGTTATTTAGTTTGGGTTTAGGTTATTTAATTTGGATTTAGGTTATTTAATTTGGATTTAGGTTATTTAGTTAGGGTTTAGGTTATATAGTTAGCATTTAGGTTATGTAGTTAGGGTTTAGGTTATTTCATTAGAGTTTAGGTTATTTAATTAGGGTTTAGGTTATATAGTTACACAACTTACAACTTTAAAGCTTATAGAACTTAGAATTTCAATATATTACACAACTTATAACTTAATATATTACACAAGTTACAACTTCTAACCTTACATAACTTACTCCTGCCTTGAACTTTGACTGAATTCTCTATTTCTGAATGGTTATTTCTTATTATTGTGTCCTTTAGTCCTACACCACCCACATTTTTTAATTTGTTGGGATTGAGAATCATCCATCTCAATGTGTATGCGTATAGTTTTTGGTCTTCCAGTACGTTCCTATGCATAAGTGGATTAGGAATGAAGGTTGGACCTGAATAAGGAGGTCAATCTTCTTCATTACCAATCAGTTGAAATTCATGTCTATAAACCTTGACTAAGTTATCTGACCGATAAATTGGTGAAATAAATTGCTCATAATTTAAGTTCAATGATACACATGTAGCAACAGCCTGAGAGTATGGCAATATCTAAGTGATTGAAATTCTCCACAATCACACCAATTTTCGATTAGTTTCACTGTGTATAACCTAGAGTGTCGACTACCACCGGGACTAGCAACCTCAACCTCTAAGACTCTTGACTCCCGTGAAAAACTAAGAACTAGTTGACATGTACCTTTACGGTTATTTTCATTGATCATCTTAGTCAATTCTTCGCAGTATATATGTCATGCCCTTATCATAGTACATACTTTATTTCTATGGTGTAGAAACCATGAATTCAGCCTATGATATGTTGCTCTAACAAGGGTAATAATAGGCAAAGCTCTTGATCCTTTCAGAATGACAGTAACACAATCTGTCAAGTTCACCGTCAAATGGTCGTACAGTCTCCCTTCGTCATATGATTGCGTCCATTTTTATTTTGGGATGTTGCTAACCAAGCTGCTGCCCTCAGATATTTTTGACGCAAAGCACCAAGCATTCGCTCAAATTGTGGCCGCATCAACTCATATCCTACAACAAGTATATCAATATTAACATAATTCACATAAAATAAATAATTTAACCTATCAAATTATTAGATATTAACTAATTTAATACACACCAATTTCGATGACTTTTCCTTTCATATCATTATCTCAGAACTCCTTATTGAAATTGCTAGCAACATGACAAATATAGTATACAGATTGTGCATTACACCATTGTGGCAACTTAGTACGGAGTGCACCCAACAACCCTTTACCACTATATAATATTATACAAATGTTCGGTTGTGGGTAACATATGTCCGAATATTGTATGAAAATCACTCACATGCTACTTTAGTCTCTTCTTCCATAATAGAAAATGCAACTGGAAATATATGTCTATTATGTGAATTCGCTATTAGCAATGTTTGAGTAATTTTCCAGTCAAGAATGTGCCATCCACTTGAAGGATTGGTTTGCCAAATCCAAATCCTTCAATGCATGGCTTGAAAGCCCAAAATACCCTATGAAGAATTAAAGTATTATGATCTTCATGACTAAATATTGAATATCTTACAATTCTACCAAGTACATAATACTAGATAACATTCAATCAACGAGGTAACTCCTTGTACGATCCCTCCTAATCACCATAAATTAGGGACATTACTATATGTATAGCAATCCAAGCCTTTCTATATGTAACCGTATAACCAAAACGAGTGATTATTTCTTTCACTAATGCTTTAATTGATATATTGGGATCTTCATATACTAATTGAATAATACAGTTTGTGATGAATGATGAGTTCAATTTCGTGTGATCTTGGGAAATATTAGTACATACACAAGTGTGTCTTCCACTAATTTTTCTAATCTCCTAAATATCACGTTTCGCATTTTTGATGCCCAAATTTTCCATTCATATCCAACACCAAAATATTTATATTTTACAACATATCTATCTGGCCTAGACTCACCCACATGGTAATCAACAAAATTCGTAATATAAAACTGTTTTACAACATTTATTGTTGCTTCTTTTTATTCAAATTGCATACAAACAAACATATCATTATCAATATCGTTACTTACATTACTACTTCTATATGAAAGTTTTTGCCCAAACTGATAATCAATGTCAAGGAAAAAATGAAGGAATAACATATGTTATGCTAAGCGGTTCACTAGTGGCAATCTGAACATCGTCATCATCATCACCATATAGCTCAATATCATCTTCATCGCTAAAATGGCTAACAAGATCTCTAATGCCGACCATCTAAATGTAAACATATAATAACAATTTAATTGTGACATAATCTTACTATTAGTAATTAATAATATAGAAAGTTTAATTGTGACATAATCTTACTACAATTTTTACACCTAACAATGTACCCGATTTAACTTTAGCATGTTGGCCCATTAGTATTTATTTAATATTTATTATATATATTATGAATTTTTAATATTTATCAAATATACTAACCATATAGTAATATAATGTATTTATCTTATACGAACGTACCTGTGCCTGAAACCGTTTTTTAATTTAATAATTGTAATGTTAATGTTTTATGTTTTATATTACTTTCCATCCTTTTAAGATCTTTTTGGATTTTTTGCTTTGGTCTAATTTTTTAAAAAGTTCTATATACAATATATAAATTTGAAATCGAAATATATTTATTTACTAAACTAATTTGAGTGGAAGATAAAATGATTTAGTTCCATAAAGGAAGGATAATTTTGATAAATGTAATAAAATTGGTTTTAAGTTTAATGATATTTCCATATTTTTTTAATTCGTATAAAACTATCCTAAATAATTTTGTTAAAGGGGGGAAGGTAATGTTATATAAGAAGATATGTTAGTTAAAAAAATAAGGATCTATTTCGTTTATAAGTTATAGGATGTAAGTCCGAAAATTAAAAACAATTGTTAAATCTTTTGCCTAGTTAAATATTAAAAAATATCCACCTGTGTCTATGGCTTCTAGTAATATATGCATTAAATAGGTTTATAGTTCAAACTACAATTTTAAATTTTCATAAATAACTGTGTCCAGTAGAGCCCCAGAAAAAAGTCTCTGACAAAGAATTGGCTACACTCACAGCTACACATTACCAGCATTGCCTTTAGATAGTTATTATAAGGATTTTTTTGTATAAGTTATTAATGGAATCTGCTTTTTTATATAAAAAAAAGTTTAGGTAAGTCAGACATGAAGCTCATCAAACTTCGTGTAGATCGTAAATTATTCACTAACAAGATTCTCATGTGAACGATGAAGTTCAAAATTAAGTTCTTATGATCAATTATTATTGATTGAACCAACCTTCATTGTATATATGATTTATAGGGTATATAACAAAGTTAAATGTACTAGTAATAATTAATGATTGAGTTTATAGATAAGCATTCGTATTATATAAAAAGATTTTTTTTTATACAAAAGTGATGCAACGATTAGATTAATAAAAAGGTCAAAGAAACAAATGAAAAACCATTACATGTTTTTGAATCTATAATTAGGAAAATCCAACCAATTTCAAGAGCAATCATATTGAATAAAATTAGGAATAGAATTCTACCAAGTGAAAGTTTTTGATGATATTCCAAATTTAGCCAACCAATCCGCACACGTTTCCTTATCTGAAAATGTGAGAAACTTTAAAAGTCATTGTAGATAACCAGTTCTTGCAGATGAACCATCTAGGAACAAGCTTCCAAGGCACCTTAGCTAAACCATTAAAAATGTCCACTACTAAATGTAAGACTAAGATGGCAACTAAGATGGGTGAATTAATTGTTTAAAACTATGATAAATTTTTCTACAAATTTCAAGAGTTAATAGCAGCGGAAAATTTATACAGAAAAATAATCAAGTAAATATAAGGAGATAAAGGAGAAGAGAGTATACATAGATTTTATAATGGTTCACTTTCTTGTTCACCGAAGACTACATTCAGTACTCTTACAGCACAAGAGACTTCTTCACTAGATATTAAGAGTAGTAATTACAATTTCTCACTCCGCGATTTCCTTGTACCTTACTCACTCTCTAATACATATATCACTCTTTGGAAAACACCATTTCCAAGTGACTCTAACCCCTTTCTTATCACACCCTTGTGAAAGAAAGTAATTCAATACTTTAAATGAAGAAAACGTTTAACTATGACAATGGATTGCCTCTACAAGATTTTGAAGTTATCAACTCTTGCAATCCAATAATTCTTTGTATACTTAGCACTAATGCTCATAAGGTTTTGAATAACTTGCAATAACACTTAAGGCAACTTTAGAAAACAAATTTTGAAAGTTATGAACAAGTTGCACTAGTGTATAACAAGTATTTAAGAAAAGTATAGATTATGTAAGTGTGTTATTTTTTTATTGTGTGTGTTCTATATTTATGAAATGAGTTTCAATGCCTTTATATAGACTTTCTAATCAACCACAATACCTCTACGAAAAGATAGTAATTTTTTGGAATGAAACCATTTCGTTTGGGTTGAAAGCTGTGTAGTTTGAATCTGAAAACTGGTATAATAAATCTCACTAATCGATTACCCAACTAGTCTGTCCAACTGAGAAATTGATTTTCAGAGGCAGTAATAGATTACTCAAAAGGTGTAATTGATTACCCAACTGCTCTGTCTAACTGGGTAATTGTTTACCGTGTTGTGTAATCACGTGGTGTAATCGATTACCCTGGTCAAATTTTGTTGGATAAGTCGTTTCTCACTCATGTAACTTCTTACTTAGTTCTGGTAACATCTTACTTAGTCACAGTAACCTGTTACATAGATCTAGTAACCTGTTACACAATATTTTGAAAATTGTTTTCATTTATACTTGTGTTTATCAATTTTCTTTTAAAATACTTTTGAGCATAACTACTAAGTGTATAGTTTAGAGTATAATGATAGAAGTACCTAAAGACTTAGATTCTAAATTCTTGAAGTTTTGTCTGCATTGTCTTCATAACTATTCTTCCTTTTCTATTTTTATGTGATGTTGGTGTCATCATCAAAACCGTGTCAAGGTTAAGAGCTGGATCTTCTTCACAATCTCTCCCTTTTTTATGATGACAAACCAATATCCTCTTGACAGTATAGTTTTATGAGAGTTGCATACTTCGTGATATTCTTGACTTGTCTTGAGTATGTTCCCTCTATTTTTTATGCTCCCCCTTTGATGTGGAGTTATGTGCCTTAAATAATTTTAACAGAAAATACACTCTTCCAACTTTTCTCCCCCTTTTGACTTCATCAAAAAGAAGAAAAGCCAAGAGACCAACATAATATATATAGCATACAATATGTATATAACAATCATATAGCATAACATAAAATTAAAAGAAGTTCAAACATTTGTTCAAGACATAACCAGAAAAACAACAAAACAACAAAAACAACAGTTATCCACAATCATGCAACATTACAAATAGATTTCCTAAACAACAAAAGTTCTAAGACTCAGGTTTAGTGCTATCATCATCAAGGTCCATGCTATTTATCTTATAAGAAAGACGTTGAAGCTCAAATTGGACTTGTTGATTATGAGCGTCAAAAGCATCCATCCGATTTGAGATGTAGCCTCGAAGAGAGAATAACTCATCCATGATCATTTGGTTTGTAGGCATGGGAACAGATGAAGAAGAGTCAGCATGAAACTTAGAAGTTTGGTGTTCATGAGGGTTAGTAGAGACATTCACATTAGGATCAACAGGTGCAGTCTGTCTATCACTTTGATTCTTATAGAGTTTATCAATGGGATCTCGAAAGAAGCCCATTTTGTGGATCACATTCACATCGATCTTATTATCGTGTGCATCAAGTGTGACTTTGGATTTACCAGCAGTGGATACACCAAAATGCTCAAGTATGTTGGTTATGAAGATTGCATAAGGCAAATGGCTGTGAGATTCTCGAACAGACCACATATGTCTCATTATTGTGTTAGTCCAATTGATTGAAAGGTTATGCTTAAGAACATACATCAATTGTAGTTCCATGTCATTGATTTGAATATTTTGGAAGAATGACATAGCTCAAAAAGTAATGAAGCGAACGTTCTTCGAGATTGAGATTTCCTATAGCAAGGATATCTCTACTCTTTATAGTTTCACCTAAAGTCATTTGCTTACGCATTTCTATTTCCCTTTTAGAGAATCTACAAGTATAACTATTTTCTATCATAATTATACTAACTCTTTTCGCATACAAGACTGAAATCTTTTATGCTACCTTGAGAAGGTATGTTACAGCAAATTGAACTGAAAGTCTTAACATCCAAAACAATTTCTTTTCCTTTGACATAGGATGTTAGACGATTTTTCCTAAAGTTCAAGTTACAGTAAAATACTTTAATAAGTTCAGGATAGTAGGCTTTTGATTCCTCACAGAAATCAAAGAGATCTTGTTGCCTTAGAAGAGTAGGGAAATGAAAATCTTCAAACTCAAAGTTACTGATATTACCATACTTAGGAGCAAAGATGGAGCGTCCAAGAAAATGTTCTGAGAATGTTTTGCATTGAAATTCATTTGCCAGAAAACGTGCCAAATCCAAAGGGTTAGCCTCAAAAGACGAAGTTGCTTGCTTTCTTTGAGACACAGTGGTTCGTTGCTTCTTAGCTCTTGATAACGAAGCCATTGATTGTGGTTTTTGAAAATTTAGGTTTTAAGATTTGAGAGATTTGGGGTTTTTTTATTGGGGCCACTAGAACTGAAATCTATGGAATATAAGTGTTTAGAATTCAAAATATGATTTGAAATGACTCAAAAATCACACAAATTAGATCAAAACTGAAGATTTTAGGGAAACTCTAGGGTAAACATGAAAATGAGGGTTTGAGGAGGAAGAAGGAGTGTCTGAAAACATGAGGAGGGAAACTTAAATAATGCTAAGAGTAATCGGTTACTCATAGTGAGTAATCGGTTACTCAACATAAAACAATTCCCAGATTTCAAACAGACACCTTAGGTAATCGATTACACAGGTGGATAATCGATTACTGAAGCTTCTTGCTCAATGTTGTAATCGGTTACTCAACAGATTAATCAGTTACTGAACCCAGAATTTTGAATTGTTCAGGCATACTGATGCCTTATAATCGGTTACTGAACATATGTAATCGATTACATACCCATATATTTGAAAATTTTGAAAAGATTTAAGCAATTTTAAATACAAGTAGGTATTTTATAAGCATAATGAAGCAAATATATAATCATGAATAAACATTTAAGACAAGTAAGCTTCATCAAGTATGCCTAATTCACGTATAATTTTATAGAAATGTTCTTTTGCCAAGGGTTTAGTGAATATATCTGCTAGTTGGTTATGTGTATCAATAAATTCTATAGATACATCTTTCTTTTGGACATGGTGCCTAAGGAAGTGATGTCTTATATCTATGTGTTTGGTTCTAGAATGCATTAATGAATTCTTTGTGAGATTTATACCACTAGTATTGTCACATTTTAGGGGTATGCAACCTAAGTCTAAGCCATAATCTCGCAATTGTTGCTTAAGCCATAACACTTGGGCACAACAATTAATTGTCGCTATGTATTCTGTCTCAGCAGTACTAAGAGCAACACTGGCTTGTTTCTTACATGACCATGAGACTAGTGCATTTCCTAATATATGACAAGTACCACTTTTACTTTTTCTCTCAATTTTGCATCCAGCAAAATCTTAATCTGAATATCCAACCAAATCACATACACTTCCTTTTGGATACCATAATCCAATGTCAGTTGTGCCTTTTAGATATTTAATGATTCTTTTGACAACAACTAAATGTGACTCTTTTGGTTTAGATAAATACCGAGCACACAAATAGACACTAAATAAAGTAGGGATCCAATATACCTCGATACTTTGATATATCAATGCATTTTCCAGCTTCATCTGTATCAATGTATGTACCAAAACTCATAGGAGTGGTAATTGGCTTGCAGTCATCCATTTCAAATCTTTTTAGCAAATCTCTACAGTATTTGGATTGACTCACAAAAATACCATCCTTGAGTTGTTTGATTTATAGTCCAATGAAGTAATTTAGCGTTCCCATCATAGACATTTCAAACTCCCCTTGCATCATTTTTCCAAGATCACTACACAAAATCTCATTAGTAGAATAAAAAACAATATCATCTACATATATTTGAACAAGAAGAGTATGCTGATTTATTTTCTTAATAAAAAGTGTAGTGTCAACCTTTCCTTTAGTAAAACCTTTTTCAAGAAAAAAGTTTGTTGGACGATCGTACAAAGCACGAGGAACTTGCTTTAAGCCATAGAGAGCTTTCTTTAGTTTATAAACATGAGAACGATGTTTGTAGTCTTCAAAAACTGGAGGTTGTTCTACAAAAACTTTTTTTTGTCTATAACCATTAAGAAATACACTCTTTACGTCCATTTGATATAACTGAAAGTTTAAAGAGTAAGCATATGCAAGTAACAACTGAATAACTATAAGTCTAGCAACAAGAGCGAAGGTTTCATCAAAATCTATTCCTTCTTCCTGATTGTATCCTTGTACAAACAATCTGGCTTTATTTCTAACAATAATTCCATTTTCATATGATTTATTACGGAATACCCAACGAGTTCCTATAACATGCCTATTTTCTGGTCTAGGAACAAGTTCCCAAACTTCATTTCTCTCAAACTGGTTCAACTCTTCTTGCATAGCAAGAATCCAGTGTTCATCCTCGATTGCATCATCAATCTTGGAAGGTTCTATTTGAGAAATGAAAGACATGTTTAAACAACAATCATTTAGCTTTAAACGAGTAGTTACACCCTTACTTATGTCTCCAATGATGTTGTCAATAGGATGGTCTCGATGAGTTCTCCATTCTTTGGGTAAATCAGAATGAATATGCTCTTCTTGAGAAGATAGAGTATCATCCATTTTCAAGTGCTCAGTATTGGTTGTTGTTTTGGTAAAAGAATCTTCCTTTAAAAGGGAACTTGACAAGTCCTTTTCATCAAAATTTAACCCATCCTTTATAATAGGATTGGTTTCATCAAAAGATACATGAAAAGATTCTTCCATGGCTAGAGTTCTTTTATTGAAAATTCTATAAGCTTTTGCATCAAACTTGCCTAAGTTATCTTTACCATTATTTAAAACAAAACATTTACAACCAAATACATGAAAATGAGATATGTTTGGTTTTCTACCTTTAAAGAGTTCATAGGGGGTTTTCTTGAGAATTGGTCATATAAGAACTCTGTTTGAAACATAACATGTCCTACTAACTTCATCAGCCCAAAAATATTTTGCGAGATTAGTTTTATTCAACATTGTACGAGCAAGTTCTTCTAAGGATTAATTCTTTCTCTCTACAACAAAATTTTGTTGTGGTGTTCTAGGAGCAGAAAAATTGTGATTGATACCTAGATCATCACAAAATTCTTAAAAAGAAGCATTTTGAAATTCTCCCCCATGATCACTTCTTATTGTAGTAATTTTCAGAGAATTTTCATTTTAAACTCTTTTAGCATATTTTCTAAAGGCGTTGAATGTCTCATTCTTATGAACTAAGAATAGAGTCCAAGTATATCTTGAAAAATCGTCTACTATAACAAAAGCATAGTAGTTACCACCATAATTTTTTGTCCTTAAGGGGCCATATAAGTCAAATAAGTCCATGTGTAGTAACTGCAATGGTCTATCGTAAGAAACCATGCTTAGGTTTGAAAGAGGTTTTAGTTTGTTTACCCATTTGACAAACACTACATAGTTTGTCTTTAACAAACTTTATTTTGGGTAAACCAACAACTAAATCTTTCTTAATCAGTTTATTCAAATGATCCATATGAATATGAGAAATTCTCCTATGCCAAAGCCATGCATCATTATTATTATTAGCAACTAAAGATTTTTATTGGTAAAGAAGAATCTATGTTAATCATATATATATATTATTTATCCTCTTACCAATTAGTTTAGAGTTATTAGAATCCTTACTTTCGATGATACATTTATCAGGGTAGAATGCCACATGAAATCCTTTGTCACATAGTTGACTTATGCTCAACATGTTGTGCTTGAGTCCTTCGACATACAATACTCCTTCTATAGTTGTTCAAGGTGGCTTACCGATTCTACCAACTCCAAATATTTTTCCTTTGTTATTATCGCCATATGTGACATAGCTTTTGTCCCTTGGAATAAGTACACAAAACTTATCTTTGTCCCCCATCATGTGCTTTGAGCAGCGGCTGTCCAAATAACATAGATTGCAGGCGGCTCTCAAATTTTCATGCAAAACAGGTTACGTAATATTAGGTACCCAATTTTCTTTAGGTCCTACATGGTTAACACCTTTCTCAACCCTTCTATAATGACCTAAGGGTACACCATGTTTTCTAATCATGCAAGTGTTTAGTGTATGCTCATGGCTCTTACAATAAGTGCATATGGGATGATGCTTATGTATCCTAGATTTGTTGTTATTACTATTAAATGCATGGATACTTTGTTTTTGAAAGTTTATCTTTGTTGAGACCAACTGTTTCTTAGAAATTTGGCTCTTAGAATAGCCAAGACCTCTTCTGTATGTAGAATGTCTCTGAACATTGATAATTTTGTCCAGATCTTTGCTACTCTTGTTTATTATATTAAGTTCAAGACTTAATGTTGAAACTTTATTTTCAAGAGTAATGCAGTTTTGACATGAAGAAGATGATAGTTTATTTCTGAATATTTCTAACTCAAATTTTTGTCTTAAAAATAACTTAGTGAGTTTGACATATTCATCATGTAAATCATTAAATGAAAGTTGCAATTCAAAAGAAGATAATAGCTTAGTTTCATTTACCTCTTCATCATTAGAGTGATGAGATGTCATTAGTGAGAGATGTGCTTGTTCTTCATTTTCTAGTTCAGAGGCAGAACTGATGTCATTATCTTCCCAAGCTACATAGGCTCTTCGTCCAGCCCTCATTTCATTCTTGCCCTTGATGGAATTCCTTTTCAGGTTTGGACAGTCCATTTTCATATGACCACACTTACAACATTCAAAACATGTGAAGATTTGGCTTTAAGTGGGTGCGTCATTGTTCTTGGTAAATTTCTTCATTTGTCCAGCTTTAGTGCCTTTCTTTCTTTTAAGGAACTTGCTGAACTTATTTACAAACAAAATCATATCTTCCATCTCTTCCTTTTCAGATTCATCTCCTGATGAGTCATATCTATCCACCTTTGCTTTGATAGATATATTATTATTCTTCTTTTCTTGCTCTTCATGTTGTTTAAGCTGACTAAGTTCCAATTCATGTTCTTGTAATTTACCAAACAAAGCAGCCATAGACATTTTTGATAAACTTTTCTTTTCAGAAATGGCTGTAACTTTTGGTTGTCATATTCTAGTGAGTGATCTTAGAATTTTAAGTTCAAGTCATTATTTGATAAAGTTTTTCCAAGTGCAATAAGATGATTTGTAAGGTGAGTAAATCTCTTTTGCAAATCAAGTATTTTCTCTCCAGGCTTCATACGAAATATTTTTTATTCCTGGGAGAGAGTTTGACTCTCGACCTTTTGACCTCCTCAGTTCCTTCGTGTGTAGTCTCTAGATTATCCCACATTTCTTTAGCAGATTTGTTGTTTGATACTCTACAGAATTCATCAATACCAAGTGTAGAAGTGGGGATAATTTTTGCTTTTAGATCATATTGCACTTTCTTCTTGTCTTTATCATTCCATGAGGATTTTGGTTTTACTTCCCTTACACTATTAAAAATGGTGAAGGGTTCATAAGGTCCTTCTTCAATCGCATTCCAAATATCCATATCTTGAGACTCTATAAAGATTCTCATTCTGATCTTCCAAAAGTTGTAGCATTCTCCAACAAAGCTTGGAGAGCGATTGATGTTGGAACCTTCTCCTAAAAAAATAATCTTGCGTCCATCTTAGAAACAAGATCAGTTTTGATAATAATTTACTCAAAAATTAAGCTCTCGTGCCAATTGTAAGACTGAGATGGCAACTAAGAGGGGGTGAATTAGTTGTTTAAAACTATGATAGATTTTTCTGCAAATTTCAAGAGTTAATAGCAGCGGAAAAGTTATGCAGAAAAATAATCAAGTAAATAGAAGGAGATATAGGAGAAGAGAGTACACATAGATTTTATAATGGTTCGCCTTCTTGTCCACTGAAGGCTACATCCATTACTCTTACAGCACAAGAGATTTCTTCACTAGATATTAAGAGTAGCAATTGCAATTTCTCACCCCCGAGATTTCCTTGTATCTTACTCACTCTCTAATAAATATATCACTATTTGGAAAACACCTTTTCAAAGTGACTCTATCCCCTTTCTTATCACACCCTTGTGAAAGAAAGTAATTCAATACTTTAAATGAAGAAAACGTTTAACTATGACAATGGATTGCCTTTACAAGATTTTGAAGTTATCAACTCTTGCAATCCAATAACTCTTTATATACTTTAGTACTAATGCTCAGAAGGTTTTGAATAACTTGTAATAATACTTAAGGCAACTTTAGAAAACAGGTTCTGAAAGTTATGAACAAGTTGCAGTAGCGTAGAACAAGTATTTCAGAAAAGTATAGATTATGTAAGTGAGTTATTTCTTTATCGTGTTCATGTTCTATATTTATGAAATGAGTTTCAATGCCTTTATATAGACTTTCCAATTAATCAGATTACCTCTACGAAAAGGTAGGAATGTTTTTGGAATGAAACCATTTCGTTTGGGTTGAAAGTTGTGTAGTTTGAATCTGAAAACTGGTGTAACAACTCTAAATAATCGATTACTTAATCGATTATCCAACTAGTCTGTCCAACTGAGAAATTGATTTTCAGATGCATTAATCGATTACTCAAAAGGTGTAATCAATTACCCAACTTCTCTGTCCAATTGGGTAATTTTTACCGTGTTGTGTAATCAGTTACTCACATGGTGTAATTGATTACTCTAATCAATTTTTCTTGGATAACTCATTTCTCACTCATGTAACTTGTTACTTAGTTATGGTAACCTGTTACTTAGTCACAGTAACTTATTACCTAGATTTAGTAACCTGTTACACAATATTTTGAAAATTATTTTTATTTATACTTGTGTTTGTCGATTTTCTTTTAAAATAATTTTGAGCATTACTAATAAGTGTATAGTTTAGAGTATAAAGATAGAATTACCTAAATATTTAGATTCTATATTCTTGAAGCTTTGTCTTTATTGTCTTCATAACTATTCTTCCTTTTCTTATTTTTTGTGATGTTGGTGTCTTCATCGTAACCGTGCCAAGGTCAGGAGCCAGATGTGAAAGTCTTCATCAAAATGTGAGAAACTTTAAAAGTCATTGTAGACAACCAGTTCTTGTAGATGAACCATCTAGCAGCAAGCTTCCAAGGCACCTTAGCTGAACCATTAAAAATGTCCACTACTAAGGATGAATTACACTCCAACTGAAGCGTATTCCAACCTCTTTTATGAGCTAACTCCACTGCCAACATATGGCTGAATTCACCTCAGCATAAAGAGCATCCTTCTTCTCATAATAAGTAGCAAAACAAGCAATGAAAGAACCCTTGTCATCTCTAAAAATCCCACCACCCCCTAGTTGACTAGGAGAACCAAAAGTTACCCCATTAGTTTAACTCTAAGCCATCCCAGCAAAGGGGTTTGCCATATGACTTCCACCATTTTTGGACTTTTCCTATTATTAATTTGAATACCAAGACTTCGCAGAATTGAGAAATCCATGATGGAGGAATTAGAACATGAAGAAGTTAACTTGTGGGATAAGGCAATGTCCACATTGATGCTTATGAAGACCCTACTAAAATTTACTCGATTATCTTCAAATCTCGATTTGTTTCTGATACATCTAATGTTGCTGATTGCAAGGATGATGCAATTCAATAAAACCTCTCTCACTTGGAGACTCCAACCTCGATTACAAATACCAAACAAATCATGAACAGAGGTAGTATTTATAGTGCAGGAGAAGAGATTACCAATCCAATTCCATATGTGAGTAGCCAAACTGCAGGAAATAAATAAGTGGCTTGAAGTTTCCAAGTTAGGTTTACAAATGCTACACATACACACTACGTGGCAACCTTTTTTTTGCAGATTGTCATCAATAGACATTCTTTGATGAATCCATATCCATGTAATGAAAGATTTACTTCAGGGAATGGCTTTGGACCATATATATTTAAACCAGCTCTGATTCATGACAGCAAGAGTACAATGTAAATAATCTTGTTTAAAAGAGAGTACCATCACAAGCTTCTTTCCAAATGACTCTATCATGAGAGTTAGTTATGATGGTTCTGATAATCTGGTTAGAAACTTCAGGATAACATGTTATGAGATTAATTGGCATAATCTATTTATTACCTTCAATGAAGTCAACTACCTTAGTATGAAGAGATGAATACCATTTGTTAGGAATTTGAAATGTATCAACCAATGGGACCCCTAACCAATTGTCCTTCCAGAAATTAGTCATATTACCATCACCTATCAAACAAATTGAGTTTCTCTACACTAAAGACCAGTTCTGCTTAATACCATGCCAGATTGAAGATTTAAAATATCTAATTGAAGGGTTAAAGTGAGAGCCAAATCTTTGTCTATAGAAGTAGGCCCAATCTTGATTAGAAGATAACATCATCCAAGTTAACTTGAGGAAACATGCTTTATAGATCATATTAACAGATCTTAACCCCAA
>NW_017727849.1:200345-214168 GCF_001865875.1 Lupinus angustifolius
CTCCTTTGTTGTAGTGCAAATCTTCATCTACTTAACAGTGTAGATTTTTCTGACTCCACTTTCTCCAACTCACATAAAACTCCTTATTTTCCTATCTAAAGCCTTGATAAGCTGGATTGACCAAGCATAAAAATGAAAGTTGTAAGATAGCATACTATGTATGATAAACCTCACTAACTCCACTCTTCCCATGATAGATAAGCAAGCACCTTTCCAATTGCCAAGTTTGTAAACAATTCTATCAGCAATAGGCTGTAAATGTAACATCCTTGGTTTTCCTTTGAACAAAGGAGCCCCAAGATAAATTAATGGAAGGAGACCAGGATAAAAGCCCAAATAAGATGTCAGAAGGAAAACTTTTCTAGGAGAAGCATTCAAAGTATAAAACTTACACTTTATTGCATTGATGTGTTAACCTGAAATTGAAGCATAATCCAAAATGAGCTGATTTAGGCAAAGGATTTCCCTCTTAATGGCTTTACAAAATATCAGTATGGCATAGGCATACAACAAATGACTAGTTGTTTGCAACCTAGCAAGACCAGAAATAGTACTTACTTTACCCTCTGCCATAAGCTTAGATAACCTTCTGCTTAAAATATCTTCAGCAATACAAAACAATAAGGGGGATAGGGGATCACCTTGCCTAACACCTCTCTTGCAACTGAAGTATCCTACATTCTGACCATTAATACTAATGGAAAGTTTAGCTGATTGCAGAATCACTTTAATTCAGCTGATGAATTGTTGACTAAAACCAAAGGCCTGTAAAGTAGTAAGGAGAAAATCCAAATCCATTGTGTCAAAAGCTTTTCCAATATCCAGTTTTAAAATCATATTTCCACCAAACAATTTATGATCCAAATGATTGGTTGCTTCGGATGCAAGACAAATACAATTTATGACATGTCTATCCTTTAAGAAACCTCTTTGTTGAGGAGAGACAATTCTAGCTGCAATTTTGGACAGTCTATCAACAATCACATTTGTGATGATCTTGAATTGAAAATTTGCTAGAGAAATAGGTCTAAAATCTTCAATTTTATTAGCTCCTGGGAATTTTGGGATGAGGACTAGAGTAATAGCATTCAAATTGGGCGAATTCATCCTTGAGAGAAGAATTGCAGGACAAAATTACAAACATCATGACCAACATTGTCCCAAAAGGATTGGTAGAAGTAGCCACCAAAACCATCAGGCCCAGGTGCCCCTTCCCATTTCATTGCAAACACAACATTCTTAATTTCTTCTAGAGATAGATGATTGGTGAGCATTGTGTTGTCAACCTCTGAAACCAATGAAGCAATTACATAGTGGATTAGAGAGGATTGAGTTGTTTCATTCTCAGTTGCAATTACTCCTGAAAATAATGCAGCACATAATCACCAATATCTTTATTATTAGTAAGAATTATTTCGCCATCATTTAACAAGGACATAGACTTTGTGACCTACCTAGTCTTAGTGATTTTGTGAAAGAAAGAAGTATCTCTATTACCATTGACATGCAAATCACATCCAACTTTCTATTTCCAGAATATCTCTCCCATATTAAAAGCCTGCAAAAGATTTCTTTGAGCTTCTTCTTCCTGTCCTCTTAATTCCTGATCATCATCAAGGGTGTCATTCTGAATTGACTCCACAACAATCATTGCATTTTTAACATTAAAGTGGATGTCACCAAATATATTAACATTCCAACACTTAAGCTCCTTTTAAGAATTTTGAGTATTTGAGACAGAATGAACATGGGACAACCAACTATTATGGCTCTCCATGTCTCAGCTATCACTCTTTTACAATCCATATGCAAGGTCCACATTCTATGGAACTTGAAAGAAGACAACCTTTGTTGTGTGAGCAAATCAGAGCACAATAAAATGGGATGATGATCAGAAGATATCCTTGGGAGAGTGCAGAAAGATGTTTGAGACTAGGAGCTAATCCAATCTTCATTACAAAGACTTATATCCAATCTTTTCTCAATGAGGGACAAGCCTCTTCTCCTATTAGACTAGGTGAAGGGATTACCTCTAGAGACCAACTGAATAAGGTCTGTACAATCTGTGAAAGCCTTGAATTCCTCATAATGAAGCCTTGCAGACAGTCTAGCACCTTTGCATTCATGTGCTCCAAGAACCATATTAAAATCACCAATACAACACCAAGGACCAGGATTGGACTAAATCAGGGATTGAATTTCAAACCAAAGGGTTCTTTTGTGAATGTAATTGGTATGAGCATACACTACACTGATATTGATATCAATTCCCTCAATGTTGACAACTATAGAGATTTGATGAGAATAGTTTGAGATAATTACATGGACTAACCCAACTTTGCACAATCCCCAAATATTTGGCAAGTAATTATTCCTCTCATTAACAGCAAAAAGATTAAAAAAAATTAAATCCCTCTAGAGCTTATTTTTTATTGAGTCAGCAAAGATCAAAGGCTAACATAGAAATGATAAATCGGGTTTATGGTTAAGACAAAAGTTCTTTAAAACCAACCTTGTGTTAAGGTTTCCCAATCCTCTACAGTTCAAGAAGATAACTTTCATTGCACACTTTTTGTATGTCCACCCCTTCGGGTGAAAGGGATTATGTCATGGCTTCCTCTTTTCCTCAACTCCTTTTTTTGAGATTTACTCAAAACTGGTGTGAAATCCCTTTCAACTTCTAGTTACTCCTCCACTTCATCATCATCCCAAAGCCTACCAACAATCCTCATGTCATTAACAACTATAGTATTTGAGATGTCATCAGTTTCTTGCACTATAAACTCTCTCTGCAATTCTTGTTGGAAAGGAATATCTTGTTCAGGCAAAAAGCCATCAAACAAAGTTTCATTCACCACTTCCAAACTAGGTTCCCTTTCTCAAGAAGTTTTCTGGTGTAATCTCAACTCTTTCCATCTGTTCAATATTTATGTCATCCCTTTTTCAATCTCTAGGTCTATGGTTAAATCATTGACTTTAGGTGGATCGGGATTTGAAACTTTCAGTTGCACCTTTTTCTTATGTTGTGCAGGTTCTTCAACTACAACTTTCTTGGTCACTCTACGACAATTAGAAACCAGATGACCAATGGCATTACATCATGTGCAAATTTCAGGCAAGTTTTCATACTCAATATCAACAAAGAATGCAAAGCCTTTTCTTTCAACCAAGTTCTAGTCAATCAGATCTGCTTTGAGGTTGATCTCCACTAGCACTTTTGAAAAATGACCAAATGTTCTATTACTTGTTGCACCACCCAGTGAGATTGGTGTGTCAATACCTCCAGCAACGGAGAAGATTATTTTTGGGCTCCAATATTCTTGGGGTAAACCAAGAATTCTGATCCAACTTTGAGAGTGAGTGTGCTTTTGAAGAATTGGATTAAAATCTAAAGTCCATAGGAACAACCTTAGAATTCCAGGTTTGAGATTCCATGATCCAATGGAACAAATCGATTGCATATCTTCTAGGGAGGAGAAAAAACTCTTAGAATCCCTTACCTAAGGTTAGCATATTCCATTTTCATACCATATTCCACAAAGTGGTTAGTTTGGCTTTCAGATCCAAAAACTTCATTGGTATATCACCCTTGGTTAAAATAATTCTACCATAAAGATGTGATTTACACCTTTGTAAACCAGCTTGATACTCAACTTCGGGGATTTTAATAACCATCACATCTCCCTTTATGCAAGGTTGAGGTAGTTGAGAAGAAGCAATATTGCATGATCAGCCCAATGCTTGTGAAAAAAGTTTCCTCAGCATACTAGTCACTGTCACTGGTCTTTCTTTCTTAGCTTGGTTAGTTCCATCAAGAAAACTCTAAGGTATAAACTCGGTTGCCGTGTTTCGGTAGATCCAAGGATTGTGGAGTAGAATCTCCAAGAAAGTTGGAAGTCAAAGTCAAAACCCTAGCATAAGCTTTCATTTTCTCCCCCTGTATAAAAAGATAAAAGATAGAAAAACTATTAACTTGAAGTTAATTTTTGTTTCAAAGTGATCTTGTAAGTTTTTGTCTCAATGTTATTTTCTATTTTAAAATTGGTTGTTTAAAAAATTATTATTAATTTCAAATTGGTATTATATGCTAGTTTTCAATTAATTTTGTAGTTTAAAGTCTACTTTTTTTAATGTTAAAGTCTTACAAACTATGAACTCAACCATGAATTTCATACATCTTTATACTATGAACTTAAATCATGAACTTTACTTAAAAATTGAGAAAGTTGTGAAAAAATCCATAAAATGAAACGTAAAAAAGTTTGAGACAATATTATTAATATTATATCAGTTAATTAAATCACATAATAGTTAGGATATATATTTTATAATAACTATATAATAAACTTAAAAAATAAATATTGTTATGTACAACACATAACTCAAGCATTGAAATAATTCAATTGTTGATTAATTTACAATTAACCATTAGGTTCAAGATTTGAATTGCTAATGTGTCATTTTGAAATATGAAATATTTTTATGTCAAATTGATTTTAACTGATTTAATTGTATGTTCTGCATAATTCTTATACTATATTTATGTTGTGTATGGTTCATCAGTTTATCAATTGAATCTACTAGAATTGTACGATATTTATAGCCATAGTTTCAAGACTAAATTGAAAATAAAAAAATAGAGAAGCATTACAATATTTTTGCCATATAAATACTCGTAGGTATACACGGTAAAAAGAACCGAAATGAGAGGTGAGAAGCTGAAAGTCTTCAATGTCACCACTCACCACTAGTTTGAATTGTCTTTGTTATAACTTATAATATTAATTGTTGCAGCAGAATAAGTCAGAATGAGTAAATATGTATACTATATAAGAGATAGGAGGAACATAACATGAATAGATGAAAACAACATTTTATTAGGGCAGCAAAGTTTGGACCCCACATTTGATTACCCATAAAAGTAGGCAATGAAGAAAAGGCATGGCCTATGTGTGGGGTATATTCATTACAAGAACATAAATGATCCAACACTCCTCTACCACAGTCCTACATATTCATTTAATTGCTGTTTCTAGTTGAATTTTCACTTTTTTGTTAGGTCACATGCTTTCTCTGTCATGATTTTTTTAAGTAATTAGTTACATTAATTCCCAATAGTTTTCTCATTTTTGTTATTGAAACCAAAAAAGCGTTGGTCTAATGGTGTAAAGTCACACTAGATTCTTAGATTGACTAAAAGTTCAAATGTTCGATTCTTGCGAGTGACACTTGTAGAGAAGGACAATCATACACCCCAATTAAAAGAGATTAATTTCCTTACTCATACGTGAGAGGATATCATTGTTCCTTAGTACCCAAAAAAATTAGTTATTGAGAAATAGAAATTATATATTTAGTTCTGAAAAATATTTCTGATTGATAATATACAGGAACTAAAGATACATTTCAAGAACTAATTGAACAATTCCTATATATGGAGTAATAACATAACAACTTATTAAACTATCGTGAATTAGAGTGGCTATTTTTTCCTAATAATTTTTTGCCAAACAAAGTCTAATATGTGACCATTCCTGAGTGTCATAGTAATATATGTGGAGAGATTAAATCCTTGGGGGGAAATAAGGTAATGAATTGTGTGAGTAAGGTAAATTAGTTTGTCATGGAGTGTCTTATCTTCATAATTTATTGGCAAAAGGTGTTACAAACTTACAATATGATTCATTTTCAATATTAGACTCTCAATTATGAGGAATATGAAAGAGTAAATTTTATTAAATTATTTAATTGAAAAACAAATAAAAATTGGATCATGAAAAATTTACTTATGTTATATATTATGATTTTAATTATATATTGGTCTCTCCAATAATATGGAGGAGTCAAACTCATTTTACTTACTTTGGTTACATGCCTTCTCTATTCTTGAGATTCAGTCAATTCAGGATACCGATTATTTTTCTTTTCTTTTTATGTTAAATTTGTGTACTAAATAATGGAATCACTCTAAAATATGATAGTAAAACACGTGAGGAGAATAAGTACTTGGAGAAAAACAAGAATATGAAATTGTATGAATCAAGTAAACTTGGTCTTGTCTTATTAATTTATTGGCAAAAATTTGATTCAATTTTCAACGTAAAGATATATTACACTATATAATTAATATTGCATGGGAAATAATTGTTTTCACGTTTACTATTCACTCCATAAATCCATAGTCTTTTAATAAATTTCTCATACTTTTTTCATCTGTAAAATAATTTATTGGAATTATTAAATAATACACCTCTTGTGTAGTTTTCCATGCGAATCACAACATGGCGCATTTAGACCCGAAGGTGCTGTATTAAATATATAGGCTTAAAGTCAAGGTTGGCCATATCTACAATTTAAAGATCCAATTATTGTTGTTACTCTTGTTCTTGATCACTATTTATTCATTTATAATTACATTATTTGAGGGGCAAAAACTTTTAATTATCTAACTTACATTTTAGAGGTTTATGCGTATGACTATGTATTAAATTTTGATTGATTGATTTAATATAATAATTTCAACCATTCATCACATTCATAGTCTAGATTGATACACATTAAGCAAAATTTACATTGCATGAGCTCAATTACATTTTCAAATATTAAAAGTGAGTAACATATACTCCCATCCTAAATTGCATCTACATTCTTTATTATTTTTTTCTAGCCAAATGTACTCTCCACAAGAGTCAATCACATTCTAGTTAAGAATATGCATGTATTCATAATTTTTTTTATAAGCAAATCTAATAGAAACGGCACAAGGGTGTCAACCCACTTACAACTTACAAGAAAGATCAATACAAGTATAAGGATCGGTACACCATTGAGCAAAAGTGTAAGAATACAATCCCAATTTTTTGGAGAACCAAACCCAAGATCTAATTTGAATCAAGTCCATGATGTGGATAAAACTAGCCTTGTCCCCTCTAAAAATAATATCATTCCTCATACTCCAAATGGACCAAATAACAACAAACCACAACATTCTCCACATAGATTTCCCTTTATTAATCTTACAAAGGGAATCATGAAGCTGAAGTGCTTCCACAATAGAAACGGACACATTATACTGAAGTTGAAGCCAAGAATAAAAACCTTTCCACACGTTGGTGACAAAGGGACAAGATAAGAATAAATGGTAAATATGTTCATCATGTAGAAGACACAACACATACTTCACATCATCCACCCCGATAATATTTCTCATATGTAACCCAGTTTTGGTTGCTATCCTTCCTCTAATAATTTTTCATATTAAACAACAAACCTTCGAGGGAGCATAATTAATCCAGCATAAATGAAGAATATTACATGGGTTCGTCACAATTGAAATCAATTGTGCCATGTAAACAGTTTTCACCACATAACTCCTCGATTTATCAAGATTCCATCTCCATCTATCACCAACACCCATGGTGCAAGAATGGTTTTGAATAAGATCATAAATACGTCTCACAAGATCTTCCTCCTAGTGAAATAAATCCTCCTCCATTGAATTTTCCAAGACCACTCCCCATTTGTCCAAGTCCCACATTCTGCAACCGTAGCCTCCTTCTTCAACGCAAGCATGTGCAATCTCGGGAAAGTTTCTCTAAGCTTTTGCTGGCCAAACCAAGTATCCTGCCAAAATCTAGTATGTAGCCTATCACCAATTTCCTTCCAAAGATTTCTATCCAACAAGTTAGAACCATCTCCCAAAGGTGAACCAATTTTAACCAAGTCCCTCCACCATCTCAAAGCAGGTATAGTAGAGTTGAAAAACCCATGATTACCATACTTAGAGTTGATCACTCTTACCCACAAAGCCTCAAGTACTACAAGCCTTCTCCACTTTCACTTTTCTAAAAGAGCATCTTTAAACCTAGAAAGATCCTTAACTCCCAAACCGCCAAGCTTTTTAGGCTTACACACATCAGATCAAGCAACCCAAGGAATACCTTTTGCACCACTCTTGTTACTCCAAAGAAACTTTCTCTTAAGTGAAACCAGTTTTGAGATAACCTTCTTCGGGGCCTTAAATAAAGATAACATGTAGATAGGAATATTATTAAGCATTGAATTAATTAGCACCACTCTACCACCAAAAGAAATATGTTTGCTCTTCCACCTTGCTAATCTATTAGACACCTTCTCAATAACATTCTGCCATGTTGAGTATCTACTTGGATTAGCTCCCACCAGAATTCCAAGATAGAGAAAGGGGATGGAACAAATTTTACAAGACAAAAAAGTAGTTGCAGCTGAAAGAAGACAATCTAGTACTCTTATACCAATCAAAGAACTTTTGTTGAAATTAACCTTCAACCTAGATACCATCTCAAAACATCTAAGAATACTCTTCACACACCAAATATTGTTCTCATTTGGAGTGCAAACCAAAACAGTATCATCAGCAAACTGGAGGTCGGTAATCTCCACACCAAAACTTCCAATTTTGTACCCTTCAAATAAGCCGCTAGATTTGGCTTTTCTAACCAATCCAACAAAACCTTCCGCCACCAAAAGGAAAAGGAAAGCAGCCATAGGGTCACCCTGACGAATCCCTTTAGACACCGAAAATTGCTCAGAAGGATAACCATTAACTAAAACAGACATCGATGTTGAAACCAAACAAGCATTAATCCACATCCTCCATCTACTAGAGAAACCGAACCGACCAAGCATATAATCAAGGAAATCCCAACTAACAGAATCATAAGCTTTTTGAAAATCCACCTTGAAAATGATACAACCAACCCTATCCTTCTTCGCTGAGTGAATCACCTCATTCATCACAACTATTGCATCAAGAATATTACGATCTTGGAGAAAAGCAGACTGAGAAGAGGAAATTAACGAACCTACCACTTTCTTCAGTCTCCCCGCCAAGATTTTAGCAATGATCTTGTAAAGTGAACCTACCAAAGAGATAGGCCTGAAGTCTTGAATCTTGCTAAGTTGATCTTAGGAATCAAAGCAATAAAAGAAGAGTTCAACCCCTTCGGGATCTTGCCATTCTCGTGAAACTCATTCACAAAATGGCCCAAATCATTTTTGAGAAGATCCCAAAAATCCTGATAAAACTTAAAGTTGAAACCATCAAGGCCCGGACTCTTGTCACCAGCACAATGCCACACTGCTTCTTTTAACTCCTCCTCCGAAACAACCCTATCTAAATCAAGGACTTAGGATTCTGAAAGTGTAGGAAAATCAACTCCATCAAACGTAGGATTAGATCTTTGATCACAATGAAACAAAGATTTAAAATAATTTGTCACCCTATCATAAATGTCCTTCTCTTCCACACACCAAACCCCGTCAATCCAAACCCCTCAAATTTGATTCCTTCTACGCCTATTGTTAATACAAGCATGAAAATAACTAGTATTAGCATCTCCCTCCCTCAGCCACTTGTTTCTGGATTTAATATGCAAAAGACTCTCCTTCATATTAGAAGTGCTCCACCAATCCGCAAGAAGATTCTTTCTCAACAAAATTTGCTCCATCTCCAGATCAACCAATTCACCCTCACAATCAATGCTAAGGATGACCTTAGAAATGTTAGCCAATTTATTATCCAAGCAACCAAAGGATTCTCTATTCTAGATTTCAGCTTCAACTTCAAACATTTCAACTTCTCTTTGACAATAAAAGCAGGCCAACCCGTGATCTGAGTGTCCAGCCAAGTTTTCTTCACCACTTCCATGAATTCCGGGTGCTTAAACCAATAATTGTTAACTCTAAACGTAATAGGAGGTCTAGATTTCTTCTTATATTTCAACACAATAGGACAATGATCAGAAAAATCTCTGTTAAGAGCCCATTGAGAGACCACTGGCCAACGAAGAATCCATTCTGAAGACAATAGAAATCTATCCAGTCTACTCATAGCACCCCCTTCGGGTTGATACCAAGTGAAGCTTCTTCCTATCAAAGGAAGATCCAACAACTCCATTTCTCTAATCCAATCATTGAAAAGAGACATCTCTCTTCTACAACTCACACCTAACCCACCTCTTCGCTATGAAGCATTACGAACAGCATTGAAGTCTACAAAAAACACCAAAATCCCAAATCTTGCTTCAACACTCCCAACTCCTCCAAAAGCCCTCTTTTTTTATTCAAAATGCAAGGAGAGTAAATATTAACAATACAACAAATAATCTGACCTGGAAGCCACATACCTTGAATGGCGAGAAAGTCGTTGCCTTTGAAAGAACCAAATCTTGAAAATTTAGTTTTATCCCAAATGCTCAGAATACCGCCTACACGACCAACAGAAGGGATAAAATCCCACTCACAATTTGAATTACCCCAAATCCCAACACAACAATTTGGATCACAAATCTCCCATTTAGTTTCTTGAATACCCAAAAAATGGATATCATTACTCCCAACTAGGCTTCTTAACAATCTTCTTTTAAGCCTACTCCCCAACCCCCTAATATTCATACTTGCACAATTCATGGAACACCCCCCTACTCCCTTTGGTTGGCATTTTCGAAGCCAACCTTGTCATTTGCCTTCATGTCTTTGATTTTGTCCAGCATCACATTTTCATCACCTCTAAAAGACACCCCTAGCTTCTTCCCAATATCCCAAATTTTCCTAGCCACCAAACCCTCCTCTTTGAAATGAAGGAGATTTGCACTTCGAACATGAGAATCTGTAATAGAATTAATAATAGTTAGGTGTAACTCCCCCTCCTCAAAATTAATTTTTGGATAGTTATGAGAATTGTTAGCCTCCATAGTTCCACCTAATTTAACCATACTGCCTTCTTTAATCTTTTTACCAACATTTTTCTTAGGTCTTCCTACCTTCTTCATATTTTTCTTTGAACCTTTACACTTTTTGCTCAGCATAGACATAGGATTGGAAATAAAAGAAGGTTTTTTCTACCTTTAATAGGTTTAGTAGAATTTACCTCTTCCACTGTTAAGATATGGACCGTACTTGAAGTTGGAGTCCTTTTCTCTTTTAATTTTTGTTTAGAAGAAGATCCCACTTCATAACCACCCTTTGTAAACTTTTGAAGGAGTTTGGGACTATCCAAACGTTGGCCATGATTTAATTCCATGGTAGACTCCTTGCTGGACTCAAAAATAACTTTTTCTTTGCCTTTTTTATTAGAACCAATTAGCTTTTTAACACTAACACAAGGGCTGGCCGTGTGAGTTATTAAACTAAGGCCCAAATGGCAATTTTTGCTAGTCACAACCGGATCCACAAAAGGAGAGGGGGGACCGGATCGGGTACCACAAATAACCCTAGGCCCAACATTATCTACTAAACCCTCATCCTCATTAGCCTCCTTCAATGCTAAAACCGTACACCCTTCAACTTCCCTAGGAGTAGCTTCTGGTAACAACAGAGAAAAAGAGATTCCCATCCTCTCACCACCTTTCTTACTTTCTTTAAGAATATCCCCCACCAAAACACTTTTCCTTCTCTGCACCGTCATATTTTCCATTCCCATCAAAAAACGGCTATCATGTCATTCCTTCACAGTGTCAGACCGTAGAGTTTTAGGAGAGATGTCACCATCCTCTTTCTCTTTACCAATATTTTGGAATTCGTGGACCCTAGTTAGAATGGTTGCCACGTCGTCATCATCAATGTCCTCCGAGCCACCATCCTCTCCCAACCCTGAATTCATCTCCAGCCAAGTCTCACCATCCTCCGACTCCATTGAATCAGAGTCAACAACTTCCTCCTCCAATTCGGTTTTGTTCATGAATACTGAATCTTCAAAATACACTATGATTCAACTCAATGAATATCTCACAAGATCTCTCCCACCTTCACTCTGAGAACTCTATTGATTCTTTCCTGAGACTTAGTGGCCAATAACACAACGCCTACATCCACCTTCTCCATCCTCTTTGTTCCCTCACTAACTTTAACAAACTGACCAACACCTCTAGCAATCAATTTGAAAAATTCCACAGACCAAGCTTGCAGAGGAATTCCAGTTCATCTCACCCAAACCATCTTGTCTTTAGCTACCTCACAAGGTGACCATCTTCTAATTTCTTTGAACAAAGTTTTGCACCAAGCCTCCTCATGAACAAGATAATCTTGAATGTCTGTCCCATCTAATCCTTTAAGAATCATTAACTTACTTCCCATTGGAATGGTTTGAATAGATAGAAGACCATGAGAAGCCAATACATTAGAAACATTTTTTTCATCGTCACAGTTTCTAAGCTCTCCCACAAAAAACCATGGCAACACTTCAACTATTCTTCAGGAACCTTGAATTCCAGCCCTGTCCACTTAGGGGTATCCACCAAAATTCCACCCCCTCTGCCAGCTAGAAGAATATCCTTCCAGGAAGAACCCCTTTGAACACCTATGGAGTATAGTGTATTAAGTTATTTATGATTCAGATTCAGATTAGAAAAATTCTTTTGAGCATAAATCAACTTATTTAATGGCTTCCCTTCTCTGTTGAACTTTGGTATGTTGAGGACAATTTTAAAGTTTCCTATCCACACATTAGATAAGGCTTTCTCCAGCTCCCCATCCTTGTCTTCTTGTATAAATCTAACAAGACCAAATCTATTTCCCTTCTTATCTCTCTTCGGAGGGATAACCATTTCACCTACTTGTTAGGTATCAGTGGCTAAAATACACCTAGAAGGGGGGTTGAATAGGTGTAGCGGTTAGAATATCCGCTTTTCGAAAACAACACTTAATGCTGAAATAACCTCAGATTAATCGATTAATCAGAATAGGAATAATCGATTAACGCAATTGATTTAATCGATTAAAGCAAAACAGAAAGCTCAAACATATTCGGTTTCTTGCACGACAATTAACCGATATTGAAATGAATACACAGAGCTTACAATTTTATCAGAGTGTTACCAGTATAGTGCAAAAACAGAATATCGCAATTAAAACTACTATACAAGTTAACCGATTAAATGCAATAAAGAGAGAAAGAAAAAATCCTGCAACATGATTTTTATCCTGGTTCGTTTGCGTGTCCACTTGCAAACTACATTCAGGCCTCCCGACTGATCTGGGAGATTTTTCTTCACTATAATTGAAACAATGTTTTACAAGCACTTCTTCCAATTACAACACTTAGACATTCACATGAAAATAAAGAACCTTATTCTATGGTTTGATTCCCTTCCTACCGACCAAGAAAACCTTTCTTTCGGCGTAGCCCCAGCCAAGAACCTCGTTCTTTCTTATCAAGAACTCTAAGCAAAATGAAGACACAACACAATCTCTTAGGTGGTACGACACCTTGAGATTTCCAATGTTACAATGATTTTTCACAACAAAACTATAGAGTAAACTTAAGCAATTACAAAGCTCAAATCTAACAAATAAGACTTTACTCTAAAAACCTAACACAAATCTCATATGACATGACAATGTATTAGTTAAAAAAATAGAATTTACAGAATGCAAAAACCTTCACAAAAACATCAATGAATGCATGAACATGTGAGATGAAATGATGAGAAATATATCATGAAATGCCACTCAATCCTAAAGCATAGAATTCTCTCTTTTCTAATCTCACTAATTCAATATCATATAGATGCAACAATTAACATGAAGTATGCTCTAACTCTCTAAAAAATGCAACATGCAAGTTATGAGATCAGTTCTGAAAACGCAGTTTATAAAGAATCAGTTCTGCAGCCCAGTTAATCGATTAAGACCTTGGTTAATCGATTAACGTTGTTTAAAAACGTAACTGATTCTGTTTTCCAAGTTTTTCAGATTCAACAGCTTTTCAAAAAGTTAGGTTAATCGATTAACTCATGCCTTAATCGATTAACATCATATTCTCACGTGTATTTTCAAATTACAAA
>NW_017727849.1:214268-231102 GCF_001865875.1 Lupinus angustifolius
CAGATACATGTATTTATGTGATGCATGAACATATTATAAATGACATATCTCAAAAATAAGATGATTTAAAGTTTTATGCATATGAGACATGTGTTGAGTTTACCTAAGCCTTAGACTCAACCTAAACTAGTTACTAGTCTAAGTCTAGTACCAATCAAAAGACTTAAGCATGTTGATTTGTTGATGATCTTCAAGCTCTTAATAACACAAGTTGTCCTCATCAAAACTACAACATATAATGAGAGAGCTTTCCAAAGTGCTCCTCTTGACATGCGCACTTTCACTACTTTCCCCCATTTAGAAAAAACAGCCCACATTTCTCCTATGCCATGACTGTCTAGTATGTTGGTGAAGAAGAAGGTAATACTATTTTGTTGCAGTGCTTTGAAATACCCATTCTGCCTACCCAGTGCAGGTTTCCCTTTCTGAGAATGATTGAACTTAGTAGACCCCTCCCCAGTAGCTCCACCTTGCAACCTCTAAGGCCTCTCCCTCACCCTACTCCTCTCCCGCTCACCTCTCATGTTTTTTTTAATAGCATGTAGTAGTTAATTTTTTTTTTATAGTGATATTAGCTCTCCATACACAACTCAAAATTTAATTAAGGGAAAACAAAATAGATAACTTGAATCAACCACCAATTAATATCTACACTATTATATATTATCATGATTACAAGAGCATTGATTGATAAGGGGTGTTAATTATTAGTCTCACATTGTTATGTTTTTTTTTAGTTTCTCATATGTATCCTCGCACTAGAGGCAATCATGTCTGAGTAGGGAGCATCCACAAGTATGTGAGGCTAACTCTCCCAGCGTACATTTTTTCATCCGCAAGACTTGAACCTGAGACCTTGCTTAAGGGGAATCAAACATGTACCACTTAAACCAATGATCGTTGTTACATCCTTATGCTTTATTTGTATTCAAAGAGAGAATGAGAGAAAAGGGAAAAAAATAAAAATAAAATACAAAGCAAACTACAATTTTCTCTCTTTGATTGACTTAAATATGAGTGTTTAAGTTCAAATGCCAACTATCTCTCTCATGCCCATAAAAAAGAATAACTTCGCCTATCTAATAGCAAATTTCTTTTATATTGTTTGGATTAAGAGAAAAAGAAAATATTTATCTCAAAATGACACTTGTAAGTAGATAAATGGCTAAATATATATCATTGTCTAAAACTTTTCTCTCTCCCATTATCTTTTTGAAGTATGCCATGCATTATTATTTTTGAATTTTTATTTCCCCTTTTTTCTCTTATAAATGGAAAGAAAACCTATAAAATATCCCTTTTTCACTCTTTTATATACTCTTGATCTAAAGGCAGGCTTAAAAGATGAGGGTGAAGAGAATCACAACATAGCACATATGATCTAACCATCACTTTGCCTTGAGAGTTGATGGATACACCAGCAGCATATTAGGAGTCTAAATATGGTCTGATAGTTATGGTGAAGGATTTCATAAATATAACAAAAAAAAATTGTGGGTTTGAATCTCACCTACAATAAAATACTAACATATTAATATTTATATATAAAAAAATATATTAGGAGTCCAATCCCATTTTTTGCATCTTGTGAATGTTATGTGCATATATGTGGAAACCATGAGATTAGAAATTGTGGTCAGCTTCTCACATAGAAAGGTAAAAATAAGATCACATGCTTCCCATACAAAATTTTCCCAAAAAGAAAGGACTTTCTGTTACCCATTTACCTTATTTGCTAGCAAGAATTTCGTGACAGCATATGCTGTATTATTACTCACATATTTTGTTATTTTTGGAGAGAAAAAAATGTATGCACTGAAATATAAGAGTTTTATATACTGTCAGTTTATTATTCATTTTTAAATAATCTATGACTTTATAAAAAAATAATACAATTGAATGATGATATACAATCTATGTATATATTTTTACACTACCAGTACATAAATATTATATTTTTTTCCTTATTTTTAGGAGCTTATTTAATTTATGCTTAGTAGTAAGATAAAAATTTCTGACATAAGAAAAATATCACATCTAAATGATACTTTGATAAATATTCTTTTCAACTTAACTTAAGATAGACGAGAAGAAAATATGATATATCTCGAATATTTTATAATAAAATATCAAAGATAATAAATAAATGAAAATGTTTTTCTCTATATTTATTGATATTTTTTTGGATCACCATGAGCACATGGAAAAAGTTTTTCTACCAAGTATATAATGTTTTTAATACCTATAAATTCAAACTCAGGGCATTCGGTTAATTTAAAACAAATTTCTACAAGTTGATATATATATTTGGTAGTCGTCTATCTTTGATTGACTTAGAAATAAGTAATAAAACAATTAATGATTTTGCCTATTAATACAAAATAAAAATGTAAGCCTATAAACTTTAAGAAATTGGATTACGGTAAAAAAATTCACACCGACCTATCCCTCATCTGTTAAAAAATATTAACTTTTAAGGAATGCTATGAAACACAAGTCTTACGTCAAATTAGAAATGATCTTAGGTTTAACTGGTTTAATTTTGATTTGACCAGATGATTTTGTATATAATTAATACATTTTATCTATAGATATATAATTATATATAAATGTAAAATTTTATATAATTAAAAATTATGTATAATTATATTAAAGTAACGTCTTTTTATTTTGTTTTTTGGACTGAAATCAAATAAAAGATTAAAGTTGTGTTCCATTTTTTAATTTTTAAGTGAACCGTTCGGTTTACTTCCCGTTTTAATCCAGTTTAACATGGATGGACCGGAATTTCTTCAGTTTCAAAGCGTCTAACCCTCACTCAGTTAAGATAGTAAATCATGGCTATTTTCAAATCCGGTCACTGATCAAACTGATTAGACCGCCTCCTGTTCTCACAATACAGCTTTTAATAACATATACATAAATAGTATATAATGTGCTATGAAACATTTACACGGTTGATATGCACCCTAAATCCATTAAACTATATCAAATTCTTTTAGTGTCAATAAATTGTGCAATTGGACAATTTCCATTAAATACTTCGTTCATTGTGTACCTCCCATTTTCTTTTGTAGTTGGTATCAAGATAATTCATAATCAATACTAAGAACGGAAAAAAGGGAAAAAATACCTCTTAATTTATTTTAATATTGTTTAATTGTGTGTTCACACATTATTTAGTAAATTTGGTTATATATACAATTTAAGTATGACTTATAAAAAACATATGATATATGTCAAATACATTAAATTATATATCAACATGTACGTACGTCTTTTATATACAAAAAATATAAACTCTTTCACATTATGTATTTTTCAGAATTAAAAATGAAAATATCTTAAAAGAACCACAGTAAGAAAATTGGGAAATAGATAATTGTCATATATTATTATATAATTATTGGGTTAACACTTGAAGTTTTCTACTAGGGAAAGAGCAACATGCACTAATCTTACTTGAAATAAATAAATCATTCATAAACTTCAAGTTACAAGTTGAAAGAGATCCCAACTTCTGAGAACCTCAACACATCTAATTAAGGAATAAACCCTAGTCAGACCAAAGAGTTTCATTTTCCTCTTTCCTTGGTCTGACTCCTGTTTTGAATTGTCATGTACTGTAATTGCTATGTTACTTAGATTGAACGGAAATTTATTATCTCAGACCATATCCCAAATTCTATCATACACTAATGAATAAAAATTTAAATATTTATTATTTTTTTATGTTTTGGTTCATTATTACTAGTGCAGGACAGAAGAAAATATGAGTTGGGATAACAGATTTTTGTTCACTTAGAACATAGGTGACAATTCCATCATCTCATCTACATGACCAACATTTTCATCTAAAAGCCACTTCTCAAGGAATGACAATGGAGGAGCATTGCTGTTCTCAGATGTTAGCCTATTCTTCTCTCCAAACTCAGCACCAACCACATAACCCTTTTCAGGCATAGAATCACAAGTAGACTTGTCCCAAGGAGCATTGTTCAAGTTCTCAAATGACAAAATAGAATCAAACTCTTCATGTGAAACCATATCTCCTCCACCCTCATGCTCATCTTTGGGATGAAGCTGAAGGTTCAAAGCAGCAGGCACCGATGCAGATTTCACCATCTTACTATTTTCAGACATATCATTGCTTTGAAACCCTTCTTCTTCTTCTTCTTCTTCTTCTTCTTCTTGTGTTTCTTTCAGAGGCTGTTTTGGAGAAGTTCTCATCCAACCTTCTAAGAGCCTTGAGATATTTTCTGTGCTTGAAGCATATGTTGAGGACTGAGATTCATGAATTTGTGGCTTCAGGGATGATGCATGATTGTTGCTACAGATATCATGATTTTTAGTGTCATTAAAACTCTTGGATGGGTAGTGACCAGTGGTTGTTGAATCTGATGCTAGGTGTGGGTCCAAAGCTACTTGGAGTTTCTTCAGCTTCTTCTTTAGATGTGTGTTCCAATAATTCTTTATATCATTATCTGTTCTTTGTGGAAGGTAGGAAGCTATGGCTGCCCATCTGCTCAGTTAATTGATCAATAACTTCACAGATTCAGACATATATCATTTGCATAAAATAGTAAATAAAATGAAGAAAAAAACATGCAAATAGTCATACCGTAAGAGTTTTATACATTATCAGTATCATTTATTTTTAATTAATACAATAAAAATAGTCATTTTATGTATTTTATCAAAATTAAATGAATGGGACATGATAAGCAGCTCTACTATGTGGCTGGTTGTTGTTTAATTGTTTCATCATTTTATGTTATTGGTTCCATAACAAATTGATTGGGAAGAAATGACATGATTGGTTTCTTTCTTCAATTTTTTGTTTTGATCAGCAAAGAGAATTGTGATATGTGAAGATTATTACTTGTTACCCAGTAGAGCTTGCAAATGAATAATCATTCCTTCCTCATGAGCAGTGAAGTTCCCTCTCTTGATTCCTGGCCTTAGATAATTTGTCCATCTAAGCCTGCAACTTTTGCTGCACCTTGATAACCCTTTTTTATCAAAAGCAAAAAGGTTTCAACTTCATTCAAAATTGTCATAATGTATCATTCCAAACTGAAAACTGTTTATATAGAAAAAGAAGAAGCATCATCATAGTACTAACATAAGAGATTATATTATTGTCATAGACATGTCCTTTGAGAGGTTAATACCATAAAACAAGAAAGAAGATAGAGAATATTAGAAAAAAGTAGTTGAATTTACCAGTATTAGTAGGCACTGATCTCCAATTTCCAGGACCATGTTCTTGGATGTAAGAGACAAGGATTATGTCCTCCTCAGGTGTCCATGGACCCTTCTTGATGCCAACTTTGTCACAGCATGGAGGCCTTCCCATGGAGTCTTTTTTCACTCCAACTTCTTCCTCAAAACTCACTACTCTCACTCTTTCTTTTTAGACCCGACTTCAAAGACAGCTTTCAAATAGTACCAATGCATGTGAGTGCTTTATATACTCAATGACTTCAAAGAAAGGGAAGCACTTTATTTATATACTCCCTAATATAGATAGATGGCAAAATAGGTATTGTTTGCACAGGCCTGTCTACATAGCCTGTAATTTTTTGTGGGCAGGGCAGGTAAAATTTGTTCGTTTACCCGTTTGCCTGTGAAGCCTGCAGGCATTTGTAATGGGCGATGCTGGCAGCCCGCCAACATATTATAAAGGAAAAAGAAGAAAAATTCGAATAAATTATGATATAATATGATTTAGTGTCTCAAAATAAATTGTGTTGTAATATGATTTAGTCTACTTTATATAGAACATCAAAGCTTTTTAAATTTTGTTATCTTTGAACTACTTTATTTAATTTCTTTTTATTTTATTATATTAAATTTTAATTTTAAAATTATTCATCAATTCTCGTGGGCCGTCCGCATGCCCGTTTTAAAATGGGCAGGGCATGCCATTTTGTCCGTTAAGCCAATACGAGCATCTCTGTGGCCGCTTAAATTTTTGCGGACATTTGTGGACATAGACAAAACGCGTCAAGCGAACCTTTTGCCATCTCTACTCACTTATTAAATATACCTGTTACCCCATATCATGTTTCATATGTTGTCCCCATCTAATAATAATAATAATAATAATAATAATAATAATAATAATAATAAATAAAAAAATCATGCGATGTTTTTATTGGCACGAAACAACATACATAATAGGATTTGGGACACCAAATATCTCCTACTCACTTTACATAGGGGTGAGCATGGGTCGGGTTGGATCAAGTAAGGTTTATCCCCTATCCGACCCAAAATAATGGTGGGACACTTTTTTGAATCTGAACCTGATTCTAGGCCCGAAGTTGACTCAATCCTAAATGTCGTCTAGGTCATCATTTGAACTCAAACCCGACCTAAACCTGCTTAAATATAATACATACATATTTTAGACAAATCTTTTTAATATTATTTATTATATATATATATATATATAATTTGACATATAAAATGATATGTGTATATATATATTGTTATTTATATATATCATAAGAAAATAGATAATCAATGATATTTTCGACCAATGAGCTGTCATTACTTTGTACATAATTAAATAAAGACACATACAAACATGAAGAGTGAGTGACTATTGAGCAGATCTGGCCGAATCATGTTTGTTCCATATCCAACCCAAAATATTGACTGATCTAATTTTTAAACTTGAATACAATCCTAGATCCAACAAGACCTAACTATATTCAGGTCCGATCATAATTAGGTCATATTGGGTGAGTGAATAGGATAGAGTCGTGGTTACTCCTGCATCTATCCTTGGAGAGTCACCTAACTTTATTATTGAAATTATAATTATCCAAGTCAGTATAGCAACCAAAGTCAGCTTGGCTATTGAACATTTTTCATCTTTGCCTTTTTGAGTGTCACGTGGCAGATAATTATTATATGATCTTAGACCAATTTCCTAAACACATAAATCATTCATTTTGCATAAATTCAAACAATTTCCGGAACACATAAATCATTCATTTTGCATAAATTCAAATAATCTCAGCTCATTAATGCATGATTAATAATTTAGATGTGATTGCAACTCTTGATCTTGAATATTTCCCACCCTTTATTGGATTGAAGTGTTTGGCTAGGATCCATGACATCTTTGTAATTAAATTATATTTAAATTTACACATAAATTTGGTAGATGCCTAATAAATTGAAGCTTCAGAGAGAACTTAAGTATTTTTCATCTAATCTATTCTTTGGATCTATTGAAATTAAAGGAGATCACTAGCCAAACATAAAATTGAAAGCAAGTTAAGGCATTAATTATTTTCCAACGGACAATTTTGATTTTTTTTTTGTTTCCTTTCGTCTACAAACAGCAAAGTTATGGTACTACTCAAATTTAGTGGACTGCTTACACTAAATGAAATTTTAGCAGAAGAGGAAAAAAAATACCATAAGGATATTGAGAGGTTTGAGTTTTCGGTAAAAGTTGTTGCTTGCTTTTGGGAAATGTTTAGAGAATAAAAATATTGAAATGAGAAAGGAATATGAATTCAGAAAAAAATGAATATATTGGTAGTATAAAATAAGAGTTTTTTATATTGTTATTATTATTATTATAGTATTTATCATTTATTAAATATAACTATAACTAATATGATGTACTGATTATTTAGGAGTCTTCTTTACATTGATAATATATAAATATTACACTCATATTAATTTGCTATCGCTATTGTCTTGCAAGGTAAATATTTTTGTGACATGCATCACAGTTCAATGTACTAGCTATGATAATAGAGTTGTGGAGACTATAAAAAACTGTTGATACTTGTTGTATAATTTAGTTTTGTTAGTTAAAGTAGCTTACTATTTTTAGTTAGTTAGTTAGTTGAGACTTGCTATAAGTAGTAGAGCTTAGGCATTGTGTTAATTGAATAATCTTTCTCTCGTATTGCCATTAGTAATATACAAAAATATATTGCATACTCTTTATTCTCTTCATTTCCTTCTTCCTTCTTTTGTTCTTTCTTTCTTAATCCAACAATGGTATTAGCAGCTTTGTAGGCATGGATTCTGTGTGAATCTTCAAAGGGGACCTGTGTGGGTGTCACCGTGATCATCAGAAGTAGAACAGAGATGACAAACAATGGTGGTTTCTCATTGACACTTCATATCTTGGATGGCAAGAACTATGATCGATGGAGGAATCAGATGAAAGCTATCTTTGGCTTTCAAGACGTGTTTGAGGTAGTTCAGCATGGATATCAGGAGATTGGGGAAGGAGCTACTGAAGCTCAAAGAGGAATCTACAAGGAAGCCAAGAAGAAAGATTGCAAGGCTCTCTTTCTTTTGCATCAATGTGTTGCTGGTGCCAACTATGAGAAGATCAATGGTGCTGAAACTGCCAAACAGGCTTGGGATAGCCTAGAAAAGAGCTATGAAGGAATGGCAAAGATCAAGAAGGTTAAGTTGCAGCAGCTTAGAAGGCAATATGAGCTCCTGCAGATGGAGGAGAGTGATTCTGTGGCTGAGTACATGACCAAGATCTTGACTCTTTCGAATCAAATGAGGTCATGTGGCAAGGTTTTGAAGGAGAAGAGTATAGCGGAGAAAGTGCTTAAGACCCCCACTTGCAAATATGATCAAATTGTAGTTGCAATTGAGGAGTCCAAAAATCTTGAAGAACTCAAGATTGAAGAGCTACAAGCATCCCTGGAATCTCATGAGTTGAGGTTGAAGGAAAGAAATCCATAGAGAATTGGTGATCAAGCTTTGCAAGCCAGATTCACCAAGAAACCTCATAGTCGGTGGAGCAAGAAAGGCAATAGCAAATGGAGGACAAGTGAGCAAGGACTCTCTGGGAGAAAAACTGATATCCAATGGAAATCAAGAAAGGAATGTGACTCAAAAGGCTCTACCAAAAATGCAGATGGTAGAAGGAAGTTTGACAAAAAGAAACTACAATGCTACAAGTGCAGGAATTATGGTCATTTTGCTTCTGAGTGCAAAATGAATAGATGGACAGGCATGAGAGAAGAGGAAGCTGGTTTGGCTCACAACAACCAAGAATCAGATGAATAGCACTGCTTGTTGATGGCCACTACAAGAAAAGATCAAGTCAATGAGGAGAAAGCTGAGTTTTGGTATCTTGACACAGGATGCTCCAATCACATGTCAGGAAGAAGAGATTGGTCTACAACTCTGGATGAATCTACCAAAAGCAGAGTCAATTTCGCAGACCAAAGCTCAGTTACTGCAGAAGGTGTTGGGAAAGTAATGATTCAGAGACAAGATGGCAAACAATCATACATTTCCAATGTACTTTATGTACCAAAGAGGAAGCATAACTTGCTTAGTCTTGGTCAATTGTTGGAAAAAGGGTATGAGATGGTGATGAAGGATGGTCAACTAACTGTTTTTGATAAGAAGGCTCAGAAAATCTTGAAAGCTCCTCTATCTTCCAATAGAACATTCAAAGTTCAAATTCAAGTTGGTGACCAAAAGTGCCTTCAAGCAAACATAGATCAAGTCACTTGGTTGTGGCATCAAAGGTATGGCCACCTAAATTTTAGAAGTCTAGAATCTTTGAGCAAAAACCAATATGTGTTGGGGTTACCACTTATCACAGTGCCATCAATCTTGTGTGATGAGTTCCAATTAAGCAAGCAGGCAAGAAACTCATTCAGTTCCGATGTTCCTTCACGAGCAAGGAAACCATTGGAGACTGTCTTCAGTGATGTGTGTGGTCCTCTTGAAGAAGAGTCAATTGGAGGCAATAGATACTTCCTTATCTTTATTAATGATCATACAAGAAAGATACGGATCTATCTAATTAAAAGGAAGAGTGAAGTGTTTCAGATATTTCAGAAGTTTAAAGCACAAGTTGAGAAGCAATGTGATCTGAAGTTGAAGCAGTTAAGGTTAGATGGTGGAGGTGAATACACTTCAGCTCAATTCAGTGAATTTTGCACCAAAGAAGGGATCCTTCATGAGGTGATAGCTCCTTACACACCTCAATACAATGGCACTGCAGAAAGAGCAAACAGAACACTACTCAATATGGCTAGGAGCATGATGAAAACCAAGAAGTTACCCAAGAAATTCTGGGGTGAGGCTGTCTCAACAACAACCTATCTCATCAATAGATGTCCATCCAAGAGATTGAACTATAAGACCCCTGAAGAAGTTTGGCCAGGCTCTAAACCAAGTGTAAGCCACTTAAGGATATTTGGCTCACTTTGTTTTGGGCATATTCCTGAGATAAAGAGAGGCAAGCTTGATGATAGAGGCTCAAAACTCATCTTTCTTGGTTATCATAGTACTGGTGCATACAGAGTTTTTGATCCCCTAACTCATAAATTTTGTATCACCAGAAACTTGAAGTTTGATGAGAGCCAATGTTGGAATTGGAATGAGGAGCCTAGTACCTCTAGAGTGAAAGCTGGATTACTAATTGAAGATGCACCTAGGCTGCAAATTGATAACACTGAAGATAATTTGCACAACTCTGAAGGAGGTGAAGCCATTGGTAATCCATCTCTTGCCCCACCTAGTCAACCCCTCACTACATCCTCATCTCAAAGAATAAGACAACCACCATCTAGATTGAGAGACTATGATGTCTTCCCTGACTCTACAATCACAGCTGAAGGTGATTTTGTTCACATGGCACTGCTTGCTGAAATGGAACCAATAAGTGTAGAGGAAGCTCTTGGTCAATCTCACTACATTAGAGCAATGGAAGAAGAGTTAATGTCCATAGAAAGAAATAAATCATGGACACTAACAACTCTTCCACCCGACAAGAAGGCAATTGCAGTTAGGTGGGTGTTCAAGACCAAACTTAATCCTGATGGTCAAGTATCAAAGTATAAAGCTAGATTGGTAGCAAAAGGTTTCCTGCAAAAACAAGGACTTGATTATGATCAAGTGTTTGCACCAGTAGCTAGAATTGAGACAGTGAGGTTGGTGATTGCCTTAGAACTCTTGGAACATTCATCAAATGGATGTGAAATCTGCCTTTTTGAATGGACCACTTGACAAAGAAGTTTATGTGTTTCAACCATCTGGTTTCATAACAGAAGGCAAAGAAGAAATGGTCTACAAGCTACACAAAGCACTTTATGGACTTAAACAAACTCCAAGAGGCTGGAACAAGAGGATAGATGCCTTCTTGTTACAACTTGGCTTCACTAAATGCACAACTGAGTATGGTGTCTATGTAAAAGGGAACTATGAAACTGATCTATTAATTTTGTGCCTGTATGTGGATGATCTTCTCATAACAGGTGCAGAATTTGGCAACATTCTAGCATTTAAAGAACAGATGCAAGCTGAGTTTGAGATGACTGACCTAGGGGAACTCTCCTACTTCCTAGGCATCGAATTCAAGAAAACTAAGGCTGGAACATTGATGCATCAAAGGAAATACACAGTTGATGTATTGCAGAGGTTTGAGATGATAAATTGTAACCATGTATCAACTCCTATTGATGTAGGGACAATACTATGCAAAGATGGAACAGAACAACTGGTAGACAAAACATTATATAGACAAATGGTGGGCTCACTAAGGTACATATGCAACTCAATGCCTGATATTGCATTTGGTATTGGGCGGATAAGCATATTCATGGAATCTCCCAAGCAGAGTCATCTAATTGCAGTGAAGAAGCTACTTAGATACTTAAAGGGACCTTAAACTATGGGATCATGTACCCTACAGAGTTGAAGAAATGCAACAAGAATCTATGTGGTTTTTCTAATGTTGATTGGTGTGGGGACAAAACTGATAGGAAGAGCACTACAGGTTATCTCTTCCTTCTTGGCTCTGCTCCCATAAGTTGGTGTTCCAAGAAGCAAGAGGTGGTAGCCTTGCCATCATGTGAAGCTGAGTATATTGCAGCTAGCATGAGTGTTTGTCAAGCTGCTTGGTTGAGTGCTCTTATGGCAAAATTGAAGCTGGAAACAGAAGAGGTGAAGCTACAGCTAATGGTTGATAATAAATCTGCTATAAACTTGGCCATGAATCCTGTTGCTCATGGTAGGAGCAAGCACATTGAAACCAGATTTTACTACATAAGAGAGCAAGTGAACAAAGGGAAATTGGAGTTGGAATTCTGCAACTCTGATAATCAATTGGCTGACATCTTAACCAAGCCATTGAAGAAAGAAAGATTTGAAACCTTGAGGAGGAAGATTGGTTTAGAAATGATCAATGCAAACTGAATTAAGGAAGAGTGTTGATACTTGTTGTATAATTCAGTTTTGTTAGTTAAAGTAGCTTACTATTTTTAGTTAGTTAGTTGAGACTTGTTATAAGTAGTAGAGCTTAGGCATTGTGTTAATTGAATAATCTTTCTCTTGTATTGCCATTAGTAATATACAAAGATACATTGCATACTCTTTATTCTCTTCATTTCCTTTTTCTTCCTTCTTTTGTTCTTTCTTTCTTAATCCAACAAAAACTATATTATTATTATGTCCACGATTATAAAATCACACAATGTACAAGTAGTTTTGTCATTTTAATTTGTAAAGATATAAGTCCTTATGCGATTATTATGCTTATGAAATAGTTATTAAAGTCATGTGTAAAAAGTTTTAACTATTTAGCGGTGTCAAAATTCAGCCATTTCTGTATTTAAAACTATCTTATATGTTGAGTAATGATAATAGTGGAGTGCAGTTTAACATAGTTAATATAATATTATAGTTTTCTAAGGTACATTTTTCTTTCATACTGCAATTAAATTGAGTCAAGATCCTCTTGAGAGGAAAGTGGTAAAGAAAATTAAAATGTAATAACATTTGTATTTTTTATTTATATTGGTATGATATTTTTACCCTTAAAATTACATATAAAACACAGAACTCTCCTCTCCTATATCGAAAAATAGGGGTGACAAATAGATGAACTTAGTTGAATTTGGATTTAGGTGCTAATGGATTGATGAAATTTCACCAATTAATCCATACAAATCTATTTAAACTACCTTTTAAGTTATTCAATCTATTCGTATCTAATGGATTCCAATCCATCTAATTTATCCATGACTCAATTTTCAGGGATTTGGATGAATGGATATCCAATCTATTTGATTTTTTCATTAGAAATAAAAAATTTATTGAAGAAAATCAGTATTTTAAAAACTACTATTTCAACTAAACATTTTTTAAAATCACCTTTTAAAAACAATTCTAAAATCATTTAGAAATTAATTTTTTTAAAATGATTTTTGAAACTTTTATAGAAAAATATTTTTTTCAAAATTTTATGATGTCAAGTTTAAGGTTCTACGTGTAAATTATTTAACAAATACTTTTAGAGTGTAATATCTATCACTATCAGTATAAAGATTTATACATAATTATTATATCATTCATCATTTGTTTGTATTACTTTTTTTGAATGGTCAATGATAATTAAATATAAATGGGATGATGTAGTAAAGTGTATAAAACTCATACATTGGTCAGTGCATATATTTTATCATACATCTATATATTATGTATTTAAGAATAAAATTTTAATATTAAATATATACATATTTTCTATAATTGATATCAATTTAATAAAACATTAAAAGTGAGAGGTAGAATCATGAATGAATTTGCTTGAATTTAGTTTTCTTATATATATTAAATGAAATTGAAAATGCAAAGAAAATTATTTTTTGTAATTTTTGGATGGATTGGATGAAACATCCAAATACATATATTTATGGATATAATTGGATATAATAGATGAGTTTAAATCCATCCATTATCAACACTATCCATTATATAATATCCATTTAAATCAATTAGCTCTAACGAATAAATTTAGATGAATTATGGATTATGGATAATTTTGTCACATCTATTAGAGATAGTTCTGGTTCAATTAAATTGTGGTAAACACCAAAATCACTGAGAAATGATAATTTAAAAGATAATAACTTAAAATTTTCCCATTTTTCCCACCATCTTCTACGTACTATCAGAGACTGTATGCTTCATTATGAGGAACAGTGGAGTAGCTCCTCTTGTTGACAATGTGTCCAAGCTGTAACATGCACAAAAAAGGGTGTGTTTTAGTACATAGTTTCTGTCACTTTCCACAGACCCAGATCCCTCTTCTGAGTAAGAATAATGATCTAATAGGAAACCATTGTTTACTTCTCTTCAAGATTATCACGGCGTTTTTTGTAGTACCAAGAGTATTCCTCACCTTGTTGAGTAAAGAATTAATCTTTTGCAGGTGTGTAGCTCCCTTTTAATAAGTGTCGTTTTAAGGAATCGAATTCTTAAATTTTAGTCATCCTCAAAATCTAGCTGAAAATATCACTAGATCAACACCTCATCACCGTCCAAATATATTAAAAGAAGTACATTTTTGCATTAGATTTGGGGTAGAGTAGGTGTCCAATGGTGTAATAAGCATTTAAGACCACAATTGAATTGCTTCCATCTCCATCCTCTTCTTGAGATGAGTTTCAATGTGGTGATTAAAGTCATCAAATATGTGCCCCACAGAATTGACGTTCTTGTAAATATCACTATAACAGATCAGTGACGGATCGAGGAACGGAGGATAGAAAATACAGGTTGCACTGAATGGTTCAAAATATATCAGAAATGGAGTGACAGAGTACAAATTTATATAACCTGTAGTGCAAAAAATGCACAAATATTTTTTTGACTGTGTGCATGTGCGTGCTCCCCCTCTTGAAGGGGTGGCTCTGCCACTCTAACCAATATCTATACTCTAAAACAAATTTGAAATCATCACAATATTTATACAAGTCTCTAATATTATAAATTACACTTTGCAATTATAATATTCTGAGTACATGTGGATTGTAATTTGTGATCATCACGATAGTAATTGTGGGTGCATATGGATTGTGATATATAATAAGACTATATAACCTCACTCTCATCCTTCATTTACACTGAAAGGGATCATATGTTCTTATTTATATCTTATTTTTTTATTCTGAATTAATGAAAAAGTTTCATTTAATTAAAAAAATTCTAAAAATATAAAATAACATTTTTATATTACTTGGAGAAAGTTAATTAGTTAGAAACATATAGACATAATCATTTTGGGACACAAGATCCCTATTCTTATTCACATATATACATGGTGCAATATTACATTATTTACGTTAAAAAAAATATTAGTGTAGTAATATAAAGTCCCACCAGATTCTTAGAATGACCAAAACACAAAAGACTAAATACTCATTAAGTGAGGAGGTTGATAGTACCAACAAATATTACATTTTTACCTTATATCTTATTTTATCTCTTTTTTTCTTTAGAATATACTCTAATAATTCTGTTACTTGATTAGACAAGTGTGAGAAAATTAGATCTATATATCATATATTACCAAAAGCCAAGATTTGATCTCTATGAGACATTTGTTACACTATGATAGAATAGCAACACAACAATGCTTAAAAATGTCATTTAACAATACTTTTAAAATGCTTTCTATGTGAGCGTTGTTAAATATCATTCAATCCTATTTTTTGAAGTGCTCTAGAAGATAGATATTTAATAGCACTTACTAAAGCGAGCACTGTTAAATACTTCAGCTACATTTAACCTTAACATATTCCAATAATATATGAGTAATGAGATCTTATGCAAATTGTTTATTTTTTCTCCTCCAACGTGCAAGTGCTTACAGAGCGTTTAGGTAATCCTCCATGACAATGCAAGTTGCAAATATAAATAAAGAATGATATCTCTAAACAAATTGCAAGATTTATGAAAAATACAAAATAGAAAGAACAGTTGCCATCATACTCAAACTCTGTGTTCTAAACCAATGAACTATAGCAAAAAACCTAGAATATTATAGTTGTGTAACTTCACAACAAATAAAGATTATACTATTAGTGAAATGTTTCCACCAAATTGATCATAAATAAAACTAATTATTTAAAAAAGATAACGATTCAAATGCATCAAAGACTTGTATTTATGGTGTAAATGCAAGCATCAAAACTGAATAAAAAAGAAATAAATGAGTTAAAATAAGATAAGATTTACCTTATGCTTGAAGAGAGAAACCAAAAACCGATAACTTACATGAAAAGAGAAACTAAAAATAAAAGAGAAAAGGGTGTAACTCATGGAGAAGAAAAAGAAGAGTAAGAGAAACAATAAAGTGAATGATATGTGTATGGGAATGGAGTATCTCGTGGTATAAGGAGATAAGTTATCTCCTCCTGCTAGTAAAATTATGGCATGTGGCATGTTTCATCATTTTCTATAAAAATATTTTTAAAAATAAAGAAAATAGCGCACATGTCACATTTTTACTGGCTAGAGGAGATAAGTTATCTCCTGATATGAAGAGATACATTATTCTCTGTTTGTATGTGTATTATTGTGTGTGAACTTTTGTTTTTAAATTTGAAAAGAATCACGCTCACTGAAACCAGCGTTTGACAATACTCACTGAAAATGCATTGTTAAATATATGAATGTATGAACTTTTACAGCGCTCACTGAAGCAAACACTGTTTGTTGGAATTTCTGACAATTTATGGGTCACAAATATAATTCTATAATTGTGTTATGGCCATTATGTAATTAGCCAAAATATAAAATGATCTTAAGTAATTAATTTGGTGGCTCAGGGTATATGTGTCATGAAATAATAATAAGTGTAGATACCTTCAGGCAATTTCTGATTTGATGAAGGGACTGAATTGGAATTATTGCAACTAAAGTAGTAACCACTTCGGGGTTACTTTTATGGGTTATGGTCCCCATTTGTAGAGCAACAGGTTTTCAGGTGTTAAGGTTAAGGAGAATAAGGTAGGATGAGAATAGTGTTATC
>NW_017727849.1:231202-231425 GCF_001865875.1 Lupinus angustifolius
ACAATCGAAATATGGTGCATATAGAGCTTCAGACGTCTTAGAATTGATACATACGGATATCTGTGGGCCATTCCCTACGGCTTCCTGGAATGGTCAACGATATTTCATATCATTCATAGACGATTATTCTCGTTATACATACATTTTTCTAATTCATGAAAAGTGCCAATCGGTGGACGTGTTCAAAACTTTTAAGGCTGAGGTTGAAAATCAACTCGGCAAA
>NW_017727850.1:0-31129 GCF_001865875.1 Lupinus angustifolius
AGCTTTCCAAAGTGTTCCTCTTGACATGCACACTTTCATATATAATTTATAAACTCCATGAATTCATTTCTAACACTTTCATGTAAACAAATCAGAAACAGTCCTAATTCATTTACCAGATAGGGAAAAAACAACCTAAAATGTTTCTTTTCCACCACAACGAATCGAAATGAGAGATGCCCAATTTTAAAATGATTCAATAGATCATAAAAAATAATAAAAATTTTACAACAGATGAATCTGGAAATTCCTTAAAATCTTTTCATTGTGCATACAACACTAACATAACACCCTCCATCACTTTCTGTTGCTCTGGTTGGCAAATAGCAGAGCTAGTTGTATGTGCATTAACATCTTTTTTATTTTCAAAATCGGAATTGAAAAATACTTACATAGTAATCACAAATTCACAAATTACAACATAGATAGGACAAAAAATGCTTTTATAGGATCAATGTTAGTACATAAAATGCACATTGTATACATAATTGACGACCAATAAAACAAAAAGAAAGGGCTACACAAATCACTACCTGTTGCTTAGTGCACAAATACATATCATACATTTGATTAACATGTCTACTTGTAGTTGTGGTTCAGAAAATTCTTTTAATGCAATTAAGTCATTTCTAGTACATGGCCATGCTGGATCTTGACATAAAGTTTGTGAATCACAAACAACTAAACACACCCAACATCATTAGTACATGGCCCAATTGCAATTGCACACTGCTGTAATAAAACAAAACAAAGAATTGTGTCCAATGCAATATCTCAATTTCATTCACGTTACTGCAAAATCATGTACATCGACAAGGTGTAGAATATATAATTCATGTCTATCAAAAAAATTCAACAACAATCAGATTGGATAAATTCCCAAATTAAACCCTAAATTCTCAATCTTTATAACATAACAGCGGAAGCATAATTCAATAATCCTTAAATTAAAATTAGGGTTCATACAAGATTCGAGAAAACACCCTTAATGGAGAATCATAATAAAATTCAGAACATATGCTCTAATACCACTTGTTGGAAATTCCTTATGATTGGTGAAATACCAATCCTAGGATCTTGAATTTCATGATTCTCACGCACATATATGAATCAAAGGATGCAGTATCATACCTGAATCCATGTTCATGGATGTGCTCCTTTGATCTACGTATCTGAAAGAGGTTTTGTGGTATGATGGCATTCCTCAACCAAATCTCTGATTCCTCTTGGGACTTGCGTTTTCACTCTGATGGGGAGAGGAAAAAACTGAATTTTGATTTGGTGTATTGGGGACCATAACCTTCCTTATGTGTTAACTTATAGGGCTCCCATTATCCCCTATGGGTTAACCTGATGGGTATCCACCCATTAAGCTCATATCCGTTATCAACGTTTAGAAATCTAAGGGGTGTCAGTAATTAGATCACTTATAATGTAACCCCAAAAATAAATAGATGATATCATTGTATCAAATATATGATGCTTGCCTTAATTAGAAATTTATAATTTCTAACAGAAAATTGAACCACTGATAAGGCATAACCAATAACCATAATAGAAGTTTGTGAAAAAAAATGTGCATACCTCTACATATATATTCATGGGTGTTATCTCTATATGCGACGGGCGAAGTATTTGATCAAACATGTTTTGTGCTCACGTTTTTTATAAACTACGTTAAAATAAAATAGAAATTAAAGATGTGAAATGGATATGGAAGAAGAGACTAAGAGAAGAAAGAAATATAATATCAAAAAATAATGAATTAGTTCTCTTAAATATATTCTCATATACATATAACAACACTACTGCATAACTGTTATATTTTGAAAGTGTTCACTTTGTGCCTCAACATATGCAAACATGAAATTTTTTGGTTAATTGATGTAAAAAATGAAAGAAGTACCACACAATAGACATGTTAGAAAACTCAAAGCAAATATATGACAAAGGAAAGACTAATAAGATTTATTATAAAACATTTTTTTTCACTAACTCAAATTTTTTTACCCGCCTAATCAAATTCCTTAATTTTGCCACCCACTAATATTGTATAATTTTTTTACATCTATTGAATATATTGTTTCTCCTTTGCCATGAGATGATAATCATTAGAAAAAAGTGTTACATTTCTTCATCTCCCAATGATAAATTCCAATAAATCTGCACTTATATGAAATTGTAATAATTGAACATGCTTATGTTAAAACTAAACAATTAATAAAAATAGCATATATGAATTTTTGAGTTATTGAGAAAGATGTTAAAATAATAAATGTTAGTAGACTTTCAATACTATGTTATATTTTCTTTACCCTAAGACTCCTTAACATATATACATATCATAAGGAAAATATAAGAATATATAGATATAGGACATCCTCATTTTAGTTATCACTCCTCTAACCTCTTGAATAACAAGTATTGTTACCATAGCTTGCAACAATTATAAATGGCACAAAATAATACTTACTGACTGAGTTATGACTAGGTCACTCTCTTTAAGATATTTGGTAGCACTACCCAAAATATGCAAGCAGACTATCAACCACGCCGTCCCTAGGATAAAACAGCCCAGATCTCTATTATCGAATTCTTACTGCACTGTAAGAACCAATCTCGAATACACCCACCACAATATGGCTACCAATGCCAATTCTCGAAATTCCCACAATATGGCTAACAATGCCAATTCTCGAAATACCTACAATATGGATACTCGTGTCAATTCTCTTCCCACGACACTGACTACTAGTGTCAGTTCTCGAAATGCCCACAATTTAGCTACCCGTGCCAATTCTTTTCCCACGATACTGACTACTAGTGTCATTTCTCGAAATGCTCACAATTTGGCTACATGTGCCAATTCTTTTCCCTCAATACTGACTATCAGTGTCAGTTCACGAAATTCCCACAAATTGGTTGTTTGTGCCAATTCTTAGTGCCACAGAAAGAAAGGGGAAGAAGTTTGCCGAAAATGCATCGGCAGAAAATATGAGGAAGAAAGAAAAAGTTAAATGAAAACGCATTCAACTTGAGACAAATTATAATGAGGGGAGAAAACCTCTATTTATAACATGATATTTTTTCCATGTTCCTCATCTCTCCAATATGGGACTTGAGACTTGTTTTTTTCCAAAACTTTTCTATGTAGGACTTGGGAGTTTTTTAGATTTCACACCCAAAAGTTCTCACTAATGGTTTTCAACAAACCATGTTCCAACAATCCCCCACTTGAAATTAAAAAATGATTTCCGACAATATTTGTGGTCTCAATAAGATTGTGCATAAACAAATGTGTCATGCAACATGAACCTTTGCATAGTGAATAAGATCCAGATTTTACTAGAGTGACTCGTAGTCTTGAACTCTATCTCTGACATCAAACCACACACAACCTTTTCAAATATGTATTCTGTAAATACCGTGCGTTAAAGGTCACGCACGTTTATCCCAATATAGTGAACGCTCTAGAAATTTATGCCCCAAAATTTCATAGGAAGCGGCCCCCACTTCCACATGCACATAGGTGAGTCTATCAAGAGTAATCATGTAGCCTATGTACTCCACTCCAATTAGAGTATATATCTCATTAAGAGTTTAATTCATCCTTACATATGCTGCAGGAATCATGTTTCTCATAATTTTATAGCATGTTCATTCTCATATCACTTCACAACTTGTTATTACCCATTGAACATATTTCTTGGGATCTCCAGTCAGTTAGGTCGGGTTACCATCATGAGTGATCCTTGTTCTAAGGGCAATAGTCATATACTCTTAGAAGTATTATAGACTTTATCTCTAGTTAGTCCTTTCGTCAAAGGATCTGCTAAGTTATTCTCAGTGCATACATGATCCACTCTAACAGCTCCTATAGAGAGTAACTCTCTAATGGTGTTGTGTTTACGACGAATTTGTCGTTTCTTATCGTTATCAAAGCGCTTCTCAATTTTTGCAATAGTCACAATACTACCACAATGGATCAACGCAACTGATATCGATTTTCCCATAGGGGAATCCCTGCAAGCAAACTTCTCAGCTAACTTGCTTCTTCGTTAGCTGTTGCTAATGCTATCATCTCAACTTCCATAGTGGATTGAGCTAACCAAGTCTATTTCTTTTTAGACTCTAGATAGTCCATCTCATCATTTATGCCTTCTCGCTACTAATCAACATCCAAAGAAGTCAAAACTTCTTGGAGAGTTGATGGCTTCTCTTCCAATATATAGACCATATAATCAGGTTTATACTCTCTTGTAGTTCTTGCTCTCTTACTTCTTCTAGGTTCTATTTCAAACCTTTCATTTTATATCATTATCTCTAATCACAAGTATGTGACTAGTTAAAGTGCCCTCATTATTCCTCAATTTAAAAAGGAATTTCTCTTTATTGAAGTTAGCATCGTTAGACTTCATGATCATTTTTGCGTTAAGGTCATAATACTTATACGCAATACTATTTACATCACACCCAATGAATACACATTCATAGGCTCTACTTGCGATTTTAAAACTCTAGGGGATACCTTCATAAATAATTTCAGGAGCAATTCTCTTTATCTCATTGGACTGAGACTCTACTGATTTATCATCAGTCATATGATACTTGAGGTAGTGGTAACATCATATATATATATATATATATATATATAATCTTAACTTCCTCAATATCATATTTTTTTCTTATTTCTCAAGTGTATACCAAATTAATTTGGCAGACATATGTAGGTTGTAGTAATTATAGAGATCCTTTGACAACTCATTCAGAATGAAATTCATAAAGGTAATCATTTTCATTCCAGAGAGCTCTAATAATAGTTAGTTTATCTTTTAGCTTTTCTTTTCAGCTTTCTCCAGCAACATCAGGACATTGATTTTCAAAACGTGTGCAACTTTTCTCATAGTGAGGAAAATTTTCATCTTATGTTGCAAACGTTTGAAATTTATCCCATTAAACCGAAATGGTTTGTTCAGGTCATAGTTGTTCGGTCCAGTAATATTATCTATGAATGTCATTATAGTAGAAACGTCTTAAAATTGTTGTTAATGTAGCTTGCAAAAATTATAAATGGCACGAAATAATATTTACTGGCTGAGTCACGACCAGGTCGCTCCCTTTAAGACGTTTCGTGGCACTGCCCAAAATGTGCAAGCAGACTATCAACCACATCATCCCCAGGATAAAATGGCTCAGATCTCTGTTATCGAATTCATACTGCGTTGTAAGAACCAATCTCGAATACACCCACCACAATATGGCTACTAGTGCGAATTCTCGAAATTCCCACAATATGGCTAACAATGTCAATTCTCGAAATACCCACAGTATGGCTACCCATACCAATTCTTTTCCCACGATACTGACTACTAGTGTCAGTTCTCGAAATGCCCACAATTTGGCTAACCGTGCCAATTCTTTTTCCACGATACTGACTACCAATATCAGTTCTCGAAATGCTCACAATTTGGCTACACATGCAAATTCTTTTCCCTCAATACTGACTACCAATGTCAGTTCTCGAAATTCCTACAATTTCGATGTATGTGCCAATTCTTAGTGCCACAGAAAGAAAGGGGGTGAAGTTTTTCGGAAATGCATCGGCGAAAACTATGAGGGAGAAATAAAAAGTTAAATGAAAACGCATTCAACTTGGGGCAAGTTATAATGAGGGGAGAAAACCTCTATTTATAACATGAGATTTTTTCTATGTTTCTCATCTCTCCATTGTGGGACTTGAGACTTGGTGTTTTTCAAAACTTTTCTATGTGGGACTTGGGAGTATTTTAGATTTCACACCCAAAAGCTCCCACTAATGGTTTTCAACAAACCATGTTCCAACAATTTTTATTGTTGTTACCGTAGCTTGCAACAATTATAAATGGAACGAAATAATACTTATTGGATGAGTCACGACCAGATCACTCTCTTTAAGACGTTTTGTGACACTGCCCAAAATGTGCAAGCAGACTATCAATCACGTCATCCCTAGGATAAAACAGCTCAGATCTCTGTTATCGAATTCTTACTGCACTGTAAAAACTGATCTCGAATACACCCGCCACAATATGGCTACTAGTGCCAATTCTCAAAATTCCCACAACATGGCTAACAATGTCAATTCTCGAAATACCCACAGTATGACTACCCGTGCCTAGGGGTGTTCGCGGTCCATTGGGATTGGTTTTTAGGCAAAAAATGATCCGATCCAAACACGTAATTAACATGCGGGTTGGATCGGTCTGGTCTGTTTATATTAAGATATCCGATCCAATCCAATCCAAATATAATATGCGGTTTTGGTTCGGTTTGGATCGGTTTTTTTTTTATAAAATATTAAAATTGCACTTATATTCAAAACTCATAAAAATGACTAAATATTAAGCATAAAACACCAATAAAAATAGTGTTGAACAACATTGAAATAACATTAAAATGTGTGCAACAATAGCATAAGTAAACATCATAAAATATTAATAAACAATAACACAATAATAATAATAAAAGTAAAAAATAGTAATAGGAACAAGATATCAATAATAACAAGACAACAAAACAACAATATATCAATAACGATAATATGAGCACCTGTAATGTAATTTTAACAGTTACACTGTTCTACCGATCATTAATAATAATAATATTTTCACATCAATAAAATTGATAATAAAGCACCTAGTCAGAATAACATTTGAATCCTCTTCATTTGGTTGTGGGATTGGTTTAAGTTCTAAAAAGTGTAATATAATCAATATGATTTAAAACATAGCAACATACATATAAGTGTGTTATAGAATATAACAAATAAAATATAGTACAATTTTGGAGTTGGACTTAAGATTAAGTTTGGAAAACACTTAAAAGTATTACACACTTAAACTTTACATACTGTTTCGGTCTAGATTGGTCTGGATCTAAGAGGTGAAACCAAAATCCGGACTGGACCAATCGGTCTTAAAAAAATAAGTCCAACACGATCCAAATGCATTCAGTTTTTGCGGTTTCGGTCTATTTTGGATCGATTTTTGGTTTTATTGTTGGACCTGTCTGGATTTGAACACCCTTACCCGTGCCAATTCTCTTCCCACGATACTGACTACCAGTGTTAGTTTTCGAAATGCCCACAATTTGGCTACTCATGCCAATTCTTTTCCCACGATACTGACTACTAGTGTCAGTTCTCGAAATGCTCACAATTTGGCTACACATGCCAATTCTTTTTTCTCAATACTGACTATCAGTTTCAGTTCTTGAAATTCCCACAATTTTGTTACATGTGCCAATTCTTTGTGTCACAGAAATAAAGGGGGTGAAGTTTGTCGAAAATACATCGGCGGAAAATATGAGGGAGAAAGAAAAAGGTTAAATGAAAACGTATTCAACTTGGGGCAAGTTATAATGAGGGGAGAAAACCTCTATTTATAACATGAGATTCCATGTTCTCCATCTCTCCAATGTGGGACTTGAGACTTGTTTTTTCTCAAAACTTTTCTATGTGGGACTTAAAAAAAATTTAGATTTTACACCCAAAAGTTCTCACTAATGGTTTTTAACAAACCATGTTCCAACAACAACATAATACCAACATTTATTATGGACAAAACGAAAGTGGTATCAATATCTAGTTAGAATAAGCTTTTGTGAACATGAGCATGCAACAACAAAGTTGAAAAAAACAAACATCAAAATATGGACAAAATTACACAAATTAATAAGTGGCTAACTATTCTAAATGAATATTTCCTTCCAAAACCTCCCTAAGCATTTAGATTGATTTTCTCAAGTGTAGAGTGAAGAAAACGTGATTGTCATAATTGGATAAACCATTCTAAAAAAGGACAGTTTAAATGATTGTTATAATGGGATAGTTCATATAATTCTTGACTTAATATATTTTTAGAGATTATAGTGGTTATTACTATAATTACAGTGCTTGCCAAATGGAAAATAAATAAATCAACTATTTCATATCAGTCTAAAAATGTAATTACCTATAAAGGCTATTCCTAATTATATTCAACCATTATAGCATATCCACTGCATTTAGAATCACCTTGTAGGACATATCATTGTTAATGTAGGAATTTATCTTCCATAACATATCTTTGGACAACTATATGTTGCTCTATAGGTATTTCAAAATCTACCACAAAGATTCTTGTTAAAGACGGAACAATTCAAGGGGAAGAGCATAAATTCACAAAGAATATTGTTTTTAAAGATATTTTATTGTCTTGAGTTTATGATCTTATCTATAAAAATTATTCATCAATGGAATGACTTCTACTCCAATCCCTACATCAATGGAATTTCTTATAAGGGCTATTCCAAATTATAGTGATTGCTATAATGTAATGACCTTTTTAGATTGGTCAGAATTATAATGGTTTCGTAATTAGAGTGATTGTTATAATGGAACATAAATCAGTCTAACTATTCTAAATGCAGTGGCTATGCTATAATGGGACAGAGCTACAATGGTATGCCTTTGAAGGTGATTCTTGACTTTATACTTGTAAATCAGTCAGTGTAAATGCATAGAGGTAAACTTATTATTGACTTTATACTTGTAAATTGAAGTCACTGAAGGTGTGAGAACCAATATGTTGTACAAAAATTTATTCTTTTATTTTAAAAGAAAGACAACTTGCACCTAGCTTACCTCCAATCTCAAATTTTTACAACATATTTTGTAAAGCAGCAACTATTTTATCCTCCATAATAACATGTTGGGCAAATATATAAAATGAACTAACACATATATAGTATAAGATGAATATAAAACATTTTGGTGAAGAAAAACAAGTAAAAGAATATGGAAATACTTTTCACAAACATTTGGTTACATAATCACTATGTCAACGACCCATAGGCGAAAGGGTCGAACAACCACTGGCAAAGGTACAAACGATAACCACACTAGAAGGCGAAAACAAAATATGCATACCTCTAAATGTGCATGACAGTTGTTTCTACATGCAATGGATGAAGTATTTTGTCGAACGTGTTTTGCGCATAATGTTTTATAAATTATATCAAAATAAAATAAAAATTAAAGAGAAGAAGGACGAAACTAATAGAAGAATGAAGTATAATATCAAAGAATAATATATTACTTTTCTTAACATATTCACCATAAACCCACAATTATAACAAATGTTTCTAAAACTTAAACAAAGTTTAAATTGTAAAGAATGAATTGAAGAAGTTGTTTTTAAAACGTATTGAGAAGATGATATGATAGGAGAAAACAATAACATTGCAATTGTAGAATGAGGCACAACAACCTGAGATAACTTGATAATGAAAATGGGGTCTTTCTTGTTATGTGGCCATTTCCCGTGACGATTTCGATCAGTAAGTCACTCCCCAACTCACCGCCCTTTGTGCCAATCCCAACCGCAGTGTTAGAGATAGGGAGCACTTCTGGTAATCCATGATGCTCCGACCAAGACAACAATCTTCATTTATGACCCTCATGAATTCAAAGTCCTCCAAGAAGGAGCTCATTTTTCTATAATGTTTCATTTTTACAAGACAACTTGAGAGAAGGAGTTGATTATTGAAAATAAGAGGAGAAAATGATGAGAATGAGAAAACTTGAGAGGATCAATTGAATAGTTTTGGATAGAGGAGGTTACTGTATATAGTGAGGGCTAAATTGGAATTAAAAAATTATAGCATGTCATGGTAGTTGAAAAGAGCTCTGGCTATATATAATGGTATAAACCCACAATTATAACAAATGTTTCTCAAAATTAAACAGTTTAAACTATAAAGAATGAATTGAAGAAGTTGTTTTTAAAACGTATTGAGAAGATGAAATCATAGGAGAAAACAATAACATTGCAATTGTAGAATGAGGCACAACAACCTAAGATAACTTGATAATGAAAAAGGGTTCTCTCTTGTTATGTTGCCATTTCTTGTGACGATTTTGATCAGAAACTCACTCCCCAACTCACCGCCCTTTGTGCCAATCCCAACCGCAGTGTCAGAGACAGGAAGCACTTCTGGTGATCCACTATGCTCCGATCAAGACAACGATCTACTTTTCCGGCCCTCATGAATTCAAAGTCCTCCAAGAGAGAACCCATTTTTCTATAAAGTTTCATTTTTTCATGACAACTTGAGAGAAGAATGAGTTGATTGTGGATAATAGGAGGAGAAAATGATGAGAATGAGAAAACGTGAGAGGAGCGGTTTAACAGTTTTGGATAGAGCAGGTTAGTATATAGAGTTTGGGCTAAATTGGAACTAAAAAATTATACCTTGCCATGAAAGTTGAAAAGAGTTTTGGATTTATATAGTGGTATAAACCCACAATTATAACAAATGTTTCTAAAACTTAAACAATGTTTAAATTGTAAAGAATGAATTGAAGAAATTGTTTTTTAAAACTTATTGAGAAGATGATATGATAAGGGAAAACAATAACATTTCAATTGTAGAATGAGGCACAACAATGTGAGATAACTTGATAATGAAAATGGGTTCTCTCTAATTATGTCACCATTTCCGGCGACAACTTCGATCAGAAATTCACTCCCCAACTCAACCCCCTTTGTTCCAATCCGAACCGCAATATCAGAGATGAGGAGCACTTCTGGTGATCCATGATGCTCCGACAAAGACAACAATCAACATTTTCGGCCCTCATGAATTCAAAGTCCTTCAAGAAGGAGCCCATTTTTCTATAATGTTTCATTTTTTCAAGACAACTTGAGAGAAGAATGAGTTGATTGTGGAGAATAAGAGGAGAAAATGATGAGAATGAGAAAACTTGAGAGGATCAATTGAATAGTTTTGGATAGAGGAGGTTACTGTATATAGTGAGGGCTAAATTGGAATTAAAAAATTATAGCATGTGATGGCATTTGAAAAGAGTTATGACTTTATATAATGGTATAAACCCACAATTATAACAAATGTTTCTCAAAATTAAACAGTTTAAACTGTAAATAATGAATTGAAAAAGTTGTTTTTAAAACGTATTGAGAAGATGAAAAGATAGGAGAAAATAATAACATTGCAATTGTAGAATGAGACATAACAACCTGAGATAACTTGATAATGAAAATGAGGTATCTTTTGTTATGTGGCCATTTCCAGTGACGATTTCGATCAGAAACTCACTCCCCAACTCACCGCCCTTTGTGCCAATCCCAACCGCAGTGTTATAGACAGGAAGCACTGCTGGTGATCTACTGATCAAGATAACGATCTACTTTTCCAGCCCTCGTGAATTCAAAGTCATCCAAGAGAGAACCCATTTTTCTATAAAGTTTCATTTTTTCATGACAACTTGAGAGAAGAAGGAATTGATTGTGGAGAATAGGAGGAGAAAATGTTGAGAATGAGAAAACGTGAGAGGAGCGGTTTAACAGTTTTGGATAGAGAAGGTTACTATATATAGTGATGGCTAAATTGGAACTAAAAAATTATACCATGCCATGGCAGTTGAAAAGAGTTTTGGATTTATATAGTGGTACAAACCCACAATTATAACAAATGTTTCTAAAACTTAAACAATGTTTAAATTGTAAAGAATGAATTGAAGAAATTGTTTTTTAAAACTTATTGAGAAGATGATATGATAAGGGAAAACAATAACATTACAATTGTAGAATGAGGCTCAACAACGTGAGATAACTTGATAATGAAAATGGGTCCTCTTTTTATGTCGCCATTTCCGGCGACGACTTCGATCAGAAACTCACTCCCCAACTCAACCCCCTTTGTGCCAACCCGAACTGCAGTGTTAGAGATAGGGAGCACTTCTCGTTATCCACGATGCTCCAATCAAGACAACAATCTATATTTCTGACCCTCATGCATTCAATGTCCTCCAAGAAGGAGCCCATTTTTCTATAATGTGTCATTTTTTCAAGACAACTTGAGAGAATAAGGAGTTGATTGTGGAGAATAAGAGGAGAAAATGATGAGAATGAGAAAACTTGAGAGGATCAATTGAATAGTTTTGGATAGAGGAGGTTACTGTATATAGTGAGGGCTAAATTGGAATTAAAAAATTAGAGCATGTGATGGCAGTTGAAAAGAGTTATGACTTTATATAATGGTATAAACCCATAATTATAACAAATGTTTCTCAAAATTAAACAGTTTAAACTGTAAATAATGAATTGAAGAAGTTGTTTTTAAAACGTATTGAGAAGATGAAAAGATAGGAGAAAATAATAACATTGCAATTGTAGAATGAGACACAACAACCTGAGATAACTTGATAATGAAAATGAGGTATCTCTTGTTATGTGGCCATTTCCAGTGACGATTTCAATCAGAAACTCACTCCCCAACTCACCGCCCTTTGTGCCAATCCCAACCGCAGTGTTATAGACAGGAAGCACTGCTGGTGATCCACGATGCTCCGATCAAGACAACGATCTACTTTTGCTGCCCCCATGAAATCAAAGTCCTCCTAGAGAGAACCCATTTTTCTATAAAGTTTCATTTTTAATGACAACTTTAGAGAATAAGAAGTTGATTGTGGAGAATATGAGGAGAGAATGATGAGGATGAGAAGACGTTAGAGGACGGTTTAACAGTTTTGGATAGAGGATGTTACTATATAAAGTGATGGCTAAATTGGATTTAAAAAGTTACATCATGTGAGATGAAAAGAGTTTTGGCTTTATATAATTGTATAAATCCACAATTATAACAAATGTTTCTAAAACTTAAACATAGATTAAATTATAAAGAATGAATTGAAGAAGTTGTTTTTAAAATGTATGGAGAAAATGATATGAAAGGAGAAAACAATAACATTGCAATTGTAGAATGAGGCACAACAACCTGAGATAACTTGTAATGAAAATGGGGTCTCTCTTGTTATGTTGACATTTCCGGTGACGACTGCGATCAGAAACTCACTCCCCAACTTACCGCCCTTTGTGCCAATCCCAATAATAGTGTGAGAGACAAGGAGCATTTGTGGTGATCCACGATGCTCTTATCAAGACAACGATCTACTTGTCTAGCCCTCATGAATTCAAAATCAACCCATTTTCTATAATGTTTCATTTTTTCATGACAACTTGAGAGAATAAGGAGTTGATTGTGGAGAATATGAGGAAAAAATGATGAGAATGAGAAAACGTGAGATAAGCAGTTTAACAGTTTTGGATAAAGGAAATTACTACATAGAGTAAGGGCTAAATTGGAATTAAAAAGTTAGAGCATGCAATGGGAGTTGAAAAGAGTTTTGGCTTTATATAATGATGATATAGATAATATAGATATATATCATTTTAATATTAAAAATAAAAAATCATCATCCATTCACTTTTTACAATATTTTTGCCATACTTAAAAGATATTATGCCTACACAACAAATCAAGCACTCTCTTATGATATATATATATATATATATATATATATATTACTTGTAGATTGTAGGGTTAACAGAAAGAGAACTTTATCATTATACCTGAATGATGGACCTCTTTTTGTTAGTCATTGTCATCATTTGTTACTAATATTTTATTTTTAGTTGCCTTTGTTTCCTCCGACTTCATTGCATTTAAAAGTGAGTACCTAAAATTGAATGAACTCTTCTTAAATAAAAGGAGTTCAGTATAAGTAGGATAATTTCTATACTATATATATATATATATATATATATATATACTTCTATACTACTTAATAAATGGAAAACACAAAATAACTACCCACCATGGTGTACTTTTTTGTTTCCTATTTTGCCCTTATTATTTTTTCTACAAAAAGATTATATGACATTATCTTCTTATTTTGAAAGTGTGTTTAAAAAGTTGAATATTACATTAATCGAATAAATTCAACTGCAAATTATAAATATTGAACATAGAATACTATATTTATCATTTATAACGTACAAAATACATGTTACAAACGATAGAAAATCAGGTTGACAAACACGATAGTGAATGTCAACATGCTAGTTATATATAAAGGGAAACATGGTTTAATATAATTTTCCCTTCACTATTTTGCCCTTAATTCTTTTAAATTTCTACAAAAAAATATATATAATCATATATAATCACCACTAACATATTAACCATCCTCTCATATTAATTTGAGAACTAAAACAAAGTCAATATATAATATAAAATACACCAAATAAAAATTACAATATAAATTACATTTAATACAAAAAATACTTTGATTCACCAAAATAAATCTATACTATATATAAAGAGAAAATATGGTGTAACTATCATAATGATATAATTTTCCCTTTCCTATTTTGACCTTAACCCCTTTTAGTTTCTACAAAAATGTATAATCATATGTAATCACAACCAACATATTAATCATCCTCTCACCTTAATTTGACAATTAAAATAATGATAAAATATAATATAAAGTGCACCAAATATAAATTATATTTAATACAAAAAATATTCTGATATACCAAAATAAATCTATATTATATATAAAGAGAAAACATAGTGTAAGTATCACCATGATATGATTTTCCATTTTCTATTTTCTATTTTCTATTTTGCCCTTAACCTTTTTTAATTTCTACAAAAAAATTTATAATTATATGTAATCACCACCAACATATTAATCATCCTCTCGTGTGAATTTGACATTTAAAATAAAGACAAAATATAATATAAAGTGCATTAAATAAAAATTATAATATAAATTAAATTTAATACAAAAAATATTCTCATTCACCAAAATAAAATATATAAAACTTAAATCTTTGACATCAGAAAGTAAAAATGTGGGTTGCGAGGCACGAAGTATTTGTCACCACACTAGTACCATATATAAAGTCAAAACTTCTTATAACTATTTAATGATATAATTTTCTCTGACCTATTTTGTCATTCTACTTAACTAACATTTAAACAATATTATTTTTGCCCAACCTTTAACCTCGTCCCTTTTTAAGACTAGTTAAAATGTCAATGCCATGGTCATCATCACTGCAATTTCATGTTGACCCCTCTACCTTTTTCCTTATCCACTGCTCATTTCCATTTAATTTTACCTTTGTCAATTCATATCATTCATTCTCAAACCCTAAGTTACCATTGCAACTAGGGATGACAATAGGTTTGGATGAGTCTGACATGTTACATGAATCATTCGACTACTTTGTTTTTGGACGCACAACTATTGAGTCTATATCTGCAGGTTTTTGGGTACCCGACGAATTCACATGTATCAGAAATTTATAAAATATTTAATATAATTGTGAGCCAGTTATGAAATTGTGTTTTTTCCGACGATGATCCTATATATTATTTAAGCATCCAAAAAGAGAGAAAAACATAATTTAAATTAGCTATAAAAAATAACTCATTTTACTCAAACAAACAATGAATTAACAACATAATATAAATTTTAACATCATAACAATCACATCTATTTACAATTATGGATTAACAATATGATATTACAATTACATTGTTATATATATATATATATATATATATATGTGTGTGTGAATGAAAAACGGATCAATACCCAAGAGTGTGTTACCTCATTACTACTCAAACCCATACTGCATCTAGTAGTAGGTCTTAAAGTCTTGATTCTCAATTATCTATGGGTTCAAAAACATAGATATTATTCATCGTAAGTATTATCCACGAGTACATATTGTCATCCCTAATTTCAACTATCATTCTTTTCTATACATATTTCCCCTCTCTCAAACCTCTATCTCACAAACACCTAAACCTTACAACTAATGTTCAAGTTGGAACAACCATGAGCAGAGTTTGAAGACACTATTCCCATGTTGTCTAGTTGGACTCGTCCGTCACCGACCTCACCATACAAACAAAGGAAAAGGATAGTGCAGAAAAAGTGAAGTCATTTTCTAAGCTTTATGAGTTGTTGTTAACAATGCACACAACGACATCATTTTGGAGGGTAAATTGTGCATAAAACAACATTGTGTTGAAAAGAATTAAGCAAAGAACGATCATTGATTGTGTCAACAAACTAACGCACATAACATGATGGCTTACTTGAAAGTGTAACTAAAGTTGAGGACTAAGTGAGAAAAAAAGTTAATAAACCAAATTGAGAAAATAAATTAAGTTGATAAACAAAGTAGCAGTTTTGCCTATAATAATATATGTTTATGTTGATATTAGTTCTCCACTCGCGTGTAAGATAAAGTGAGAATTAATATTAAATGAAATTATACTTTAAAAATGAAGAAAAGGTTTGAGGCTAAATTGGAAGTGAGATATTTTGCTAAATTGGAATTGGAAGTGGGATAATTTTCTTCATCATTTATTTTGATTAATTAATTGACACTTTGGACTTCGAGGACTAAATTAACATTTGATTCATAAATGCATGAATATTATTTGTATGAAATGATTATTTGAAGTTCAATTGCTAAAGATTATATTCTTATTTCCAAAACTTAAAAATGGATGATAAAATGAAATGTATACACGACAATGGTGTTTCCTGTACTCACTTTAATTTTTTTTCCACAAACACCATATCTTTGGAAAAACTCTTTCTTAATGCATATTTATTATTCACCCTATAGATAAAGAATCCAACGAATTTAGCATTTTACCATTGGATGAGATCCTATAATTTTAATATATTTTACAATATAGTATATTTCCATTATCCAATAAAACCAGGCCAGACCCAATCCATTAGAAAGCCCAATAAGCAAAACCTACCAAACGAAGAAAATCACAAAACCCTCAACCCTTTTCATTATATCGTTCTCTGTTCTTCTTTGTGCTTCCAATCTAAATACTCAAATGGCTTCAGCTTGTAGCAGAATCGCGCAAAGATCAACAATTTCCTCCATTAAATCCGCCATTAAATCAAACATTCGCACTTCTTCATTCTCCAAACCAGCCACTACATCCACCCCTCTTCGCCGTTCCTTCTTATCAAGGTTCCATTTCACCTTCTATCCATTGAAAACTGAACTATGAAAAATTCAGCTTTTTCCTTAAAAATATTCAATTTTGTTTCATTGGGTTGTGGCGGTTTGTTGTTTTTCAGGATTGCACCGGAACTGGGTTGTTTGCAGTCTATGTTGCCGCTGCATAGCGCGGTGGCGGTGGCGAGAATGACGTCAAATCTGAGCACAACTTCACGGAGTTGCCGAGCACTTTCTCAGGGTATTCTTTGCTGCACCTCTCCCGGACTCTAATACTTTGTTTTTCAAAATTCTTAATGAAACTGTGAGTACCGAGTAGCTAGTTTTCATTGCTTATTGTTTCGTTGAGTTTTCTCTATGGATTTTGTTTGTTTGTTTGCCATGTTTGGATTCTGCCGAGTAAGATTTAGAAATTGAAATGGAAAATAAAGAAGAAGAAACATAACTTAGAGTGCACTTTGATGAACAATTTAGTTAAATGCTTAGTCAATAGCTTGTTTTTAAATAAGCTAAAAGAGCTTATTTATAAGCATTTTTCATAAATTATTTCCCCTTGGATCATAAACATTGTGGTTATGATTTCCAGAGTTAGATTTATTATTAATTTTTAATTACGGTCAAGGCACCAATGGAATGATTTTTTGCTTACTTGGGGTACTACTATTGAACTTGTGGTACTTTTGGTCTCTTGGTGGTACAACGGAGTTAATAATAGTTACTTAAAAAGAGGTATAGAGAATCCACCAAAGAAAGGGTATAGAGAAGTATAGAACATTAGGTTTTGGCATTGGATTTAGCTTTGTTCACTGAGTTAATAGGAAATCACGTTGGATTTTTGGCATTTTGAAATTTGGGTTTAACAGTTTAGACTTTTTAACTCAATGTAGTCTCTTATTAGTCTATAGTCCTATCTCAAAATGGATTTTTCTACCCAAGAATATCGCAAACGCTTTAAGAATAATTCGGACAGCCTCATATTGTCTAGTACTCCAGTGCCTTGTAGTTTATAGTATGGTTGGTAGGTTTCATGGATAAAACAATTTGAAGGCTGGGTACGGAGTGAAAGTGCTTTAAGTGGGAGTTTTGATGTCAACTAACTGTAAAATTTGGTTCCTGCAGGCACATAAGTAAATTTGGGATTGCGGAACCAGCCAATTATGGCCTACTGCTTCATTATCAAGTATGAAAAACAAGCATTTCTTTTAACATTTAATACTCCAAAAATATTAGAGTAGATCCTTTTCTGTTGTCTTAAAAAGTTCCACTGTCAGTTTCCGCAGCTATTTGCAAGTTTGATATTCCTCTGGAATAATGACATCCTTTATACTTTTGCTGGGGAAATGAAAAGAGGAGGGAAAAGAAAGTGAGAGGAATGAAATCGGTTAAGTTAACCCATCTCTCTTGTTGAGATTCATTGACTATTTTCAATCTTTCATTTCTTTCGATTTCCCTTCTCTGAATGCTTCCTAAACAATTGTTTTAAGTGTTATTCTACTTGCCACTGTAATCAATTCATTTTTACTGTGCTCTGGTGATTTCTTTAAAAAACCCGAATCTATTTTTTTCTTCTATACAAGCAGCAAATCTGATGTATTTTGAGAAATTAGATGAACATTTTGCTTGTTATCTATTTCTCTTGGCATCTCACAGGATTCGAAAATGTTTCTCTTACCTTTTTTTGGGCTGTAGAAGGTGTAGGGAAGAGAGATAGGAGGAAGAGAAGATCGAGATTTAATTGGTGGTTTGATGGAAAAGGAATAGATAGAAAGAAAGATCGAGTGTAAACCAGTGGTGTGTTAGAAAAAGTGTTAACTAGTTCATGCTTGTTGTCCCATAGGCTTTCTTATGAGAGCTATATTATATGAATCAGTTCAGTATACTAACATGCCTATTAACAAATAACATATATGTAGTTTAATACAAAATTTCAGATCAATAAAAATAAGTATGCAACAAGATGGTCAAACTGAGTATATTGGCTCTACATTTCTTTGTGTTAACAATGATTTGTTGGTATGGATTTTCTACCCGTGGTTTACGTGTGGGATGTATTTATAGATAAATACAAAGTAAAAGCCTTGCTGTGGTTCATAGGGACTGTGAAATTAAAGGTGCAATAGGTGTTGAAAGTTGAATAGATAATTAAGGACTGTTATGACAATCAACCAAACTTTTGGATATGCCTTAAAATTTATAATATGTTGAGTGATTCTTTTGTAGTAAAAAAGTATAATATGATATAACATAACTGCTACTTTCCCCAGATGGAATTGATGGAACGTGATACATGCATGCTGTTCTTAAGGTGGGAATTAGGACTGTCTTTTATCTTTGCCATCTCAACAGTTTGATGAACAAAGTAGAAAATCTTAAATTCATAATTTTGACTCAAACGTGTGTTTAACTGTATATGTTATTCTAGAGTAATTTCCAGATTATACATTAACCACTGTATTTCATTGATATTGGTTCAGTTTGTTGTTCATGTCTTTGGCTCTTTGCATTATTTAATTTGTTCTCAAACATGGGACTAACCGAGCCATTGTTTTCTTTGTTATAGAGCTTGGTTTATCAGTTCCAAGGTGACATGGTAGAAGAGAGATTGAAGAAAGCTTTTTATATTTATAAGTTTGGATTTGTTGTGTTGTGCTGTCATATCTATACTCACTTAGCGGCTATACTCTGTAATTCTTTCAGGCTGAGAAAAATGGTTTTTTTTTTGCATAATAAAAGTACTACTCACCCTGATTTATATGTTCATTCACATGCATAATTAAAACTACCTGAAAGTAGTAAACTGTGTCCTATGTTAAGTTTGCTTGTGAAATCAAGGGTTTAAATCCAAGTCTAACTATGACCTTCCTTGATCAGAGTTATTCTCACAAGTCACAACTATGATGATGAGGATATCCGAAAGACAGAAAATGTTTATATTATGACTAGCGATTGTCTAGATATACCAACATTATAACCTAAGTTTGATTGTCTACATATACCAACATTATAACCCAAGGTTGATTGTCTACATATACCAACATTATAACCCAAGTTTGATTATTTACATATATACCAACATTATAACCCAAGGTTGATTGTCTATATATACCAACATTATAACCTTGTGGCTAAAGCCAATGCCCCTCAGTCACTAATTTTATTCTAAGTTCTCATTCATTTCCTCTCTTATGGGGAATTCATCTTTATCCCCATTCTCTTTGCCCATAGCCAAAAAATATAACCTAATAAAATATATAGCAAAATTATAAAAATAATTAAGTCTTATATATAAAGTTCAAATAACTCTTTAATAAATAATACTAGGAATAACTACAAGTTACAACAATCAAAATTAAAACAACAAATTCGATTAGTATAATTAATTTAATAACTAATAAACAACAACCATATACAAAATTTAAAAAAGAAGATTTGACATCCTAAATAAGACAGTACCCGCAAGGATCCCAAGTTGGGGTACAAGGTGTGATCCATGTTCTTTTTGGTCCTTATTATACTGCATATTTGAATAGTTTGATGGTATTTTTTATAGTACTACATATTTGCATGCAAAGTTTAGTTTTTTATTTGTCATTTATACAAAGTGAAAATTAATAAATATTTAAAATTTCCAAGAGTAAATGTAATTTTTTAATATTTTAACGAGTATAATATTTATACAATGATTTATACATGAGTAATATATCATTACATTCATTTGTATTACTTTTTTGAAAAGTGAATGATAATTAAATATAAATGGTGAGTAATACAGTTACTATGTATAAAACTGTTATATTGTCAATGCATAATTTTTTTCTATTTTAAAAATGAAGAAAAATAAATTCTCTATTAATATTTTGAGCTAAAAGAAAAATAAGAGATTAATATGTATGGAATATGTAAAATTTTGTTATATTACCGACATATCATTGATTTATTAATTATCAATAATTCTTAAATAAAAATAATATACATCGTAAATAATATCTCAAAAGAAATTTACACATGATTATTAAAATAAAAAACTAATATTAAATAAAGTATAATATTTATGTATTATAGTATAAAAATTTATATATATAATAAATCATCTTACATTTATTTATATTTTATTATTATTTTTAGAAGATTAATTATGAATATTGGATGACACAATAATAATATATAAAAGTAGATATATTTTTTTTCTATGGGGAAGAAGTGTGGATCACGTTGCTATATGAGAATTAACGTGAAAGTCTTTGAAGTGACGTATTATAGGGAGAAGCTCTGGCGCATAGCGTGAAGCATGGGATGGTGATACTATAGTATCTCAAATTTTGTTTCAAACTAATCACAATTTATATATAATTAAAAAAAAAGTATTATTCTATTGATTGACACTATTCGGACAAGTAACCTATGCTCGGGATGGTGACACTTGTGTTGGGAACTTGTGGTGGCATGTAGACAACATATGACACTAGTGTAACTTGCATGATCTCCATTTGTCAAATATTACTTGCCACCTTTCTTCTTTCTTGAATTCACATTCAATCCCTCATTGGAAATTGGGAATCAGAACACGCCTTTTCTTCCAAAAACCATAACATTACAATATGCATTTAAGCTCCTCCAGTATAAAGTGTTCATGCTTTTATCGTTCCTCCTTTTTTTGGGTAACCTTTTATTTTATCCATTTTCTTATATTATTTGAAAATACATATATTATTAAAAAATAAACCATATTTAATAAATCCATATATATAGTATGCATATAATCAGTAATGACACATGCAAACGTACATATTAAAATTAACCTTCTCAACAGAATTTTTTTATACATAAGATTCAAATATGATTTCTTATAAAATGTATATGATCACTGATTACAATCCTCTAAATAGTTTAACTTTTAATATAATATTTTGGTGTAACAAGTATTCCTCCATATATTATATAAAGGATTAATCCTTTTAATGGTTTCTCTAACGATCTTAAACCTATACACATTATTTACCAAAAAAATCTATGCACATTAAAAAATAGCAATCAAGTTTTCCTAGAACTTGTTAGAGATATTAATAAATTCTTTACAATATTATTTTAAACACACCCTACTTTTATTAAAATTGTACTTTTATATTGTCAATCCAAAATTCCAAACGCTTTTTATAATCCCCAAGTATTATATAAATCACACAATTTAGTAGGAATTAGATCATTAGGGAGATTCTTAATTAATTTTAAAAAATATTCTGTAAAACAAATATAAAATGTGAATTAAAATCCTTCTCTATTTTTAAGAAAAGAATCTAGTTTTTTGTGTAGCAACTAAATCATTTAATGGTTTTTAACTTTCTACTATTTATATGTATCTTGGTAAAGATGAACAAAACAAGTCAAATCAAAGAAGAAAGAAGGATTGGTCTGCAACCAATATCATAAAAAGGACAAGATGACAATTGATTGAAACGAAGCAGCTGGTGAATAATGGTAGAGAAGAAGACAAAACACATGATCAAAAAGTTTAGTTCAGTTCCAACATAAGCTTTTTCCGTGCAGATGGTGGTGCATAACTGTTACTATGAATATCTTTAAAAAAAAGTATGTTTACAAAATATTTAATTATTAAAATTTTAATTTAAATATATTTTTTCAAATAATTATAGTGAGATAGAAGTAGCATTTGTATGGCAAATGATATACTCCCAACTGGTAGCATATATAAATATAATACATTGATAGAATAAAGAGGTTCTTTGGAGAGACAAATACAATAACAAATAAAAAATAACATCTAATTACACATTTATTAATTTATCTATGATGAAATTACATTTTTTTCCAATTAAAAAGAAACAAACATAGTCTCATTTTTTTCCAATTAAAAAGAAACAAACTTAGTCTCTGAGGATACTTCTTCACATTGATATGTCACATTTTTCTTTTGTTCTTTTTCTAAAACCCATAAGTAAATGCAAGTTAGTTTGTAAACACATGGAAGAAGGAAACTGAAAGAGAGAGTGACACACAAAAAGGAAAAAAAAAACAGAAAAAAAGGAAGAATGAAGAGAGGATAGGATAGGGTTTTAATATATATTCTCTCTTGATATATAATATATTTGAAGGTGCCAACAAATCAAGAATTTAACCTTATATTTTGATAAGAGAGTTTGAAAGGAAAAGGTGGTGATAATGGAAGGTGGAATGGTTGAAGATGCATCAATAATAGGAGGGTTGATAGGGGTGCAATTTGTTTATGCTGGAAATGCTGTGTTGTTGAGTTATCTTTTGTCTTTGGGCCTAAATTCTCTTACTATTGTTATTTTTAGTTCCTTTGCTACATTCCTTGTTCTCATCCCTGTTGCTTTTTATTATGAAAGGTATACCCTCTTTTTTTCTATGAATTTTTTGCTTTGTATTTGGTGCTTTGAAATGGAAATTCTTTGAAGATAAATTTTTTGGATGTATTTTGATGTTTGCAGGAGTATATGGCCCAAGAAATTCAGTTTCAAGTTGTTTATACAAATACTCTTGCTTTCATTTGGAGGGTAAGGAAATCTTATAACTATGTCCTTATATTTCTTTATAATTGAACTATGTTTTTGTTTATGCAGAAGTTAACTTTTGTGTGAAGAATTGTATGATTGTTTTTTCATTTGTGAAGAAAAGTTAACTTGTCCTTATATTTCTTTATAATTAAATTATGTCTTTGTTTAATGTTTCAAGTTTCTAAGTGTCATGTTTCATTCTTTTTAATCTTTTCCATTGTAACCATGCATTCACTTTTTTGGTAAGGAAAGTTTGGAAGAGATTCTGAGTTTTTGAATCCCAGTTATGAGAAGGAAATTAAGAGTACTGCAAAATTTGAAGGTAAATAACATTACCATAGATTTTTGGGAATCTCTGAAGACAATCTACATGGGTCAAGCACCAAAGTTATCCTCTTATTTCTATCCTCTAAGTTAAAACACCAGAACTTTGTGCTAATCCACCTAGCAAGGCTTATCCCATTCCTTTATTATCAAAGATATGTTCTACTTGAAGGAATATGACTATTTGAGAGTACAAATACACAAACTCTTTTTATGTAAAGGAAAACGTTAGATCAATTTTTTGAAGTTTTTTTTACTAGGTCGCCCTTTTGAAAGCGAGTTTGGCTTAACAATAAGGTTGTTATTTAGTGATCATGAAATCAATAACTTATTCACTTATGTGATAAGGTGTGTACATCTCATTTTTTTATTAAAATAATATTTGTTGACTTTTTGGATGGCTAGGTGGTCTACTCAAATAGTCAAATGGAATCTTGTGGCGGTCAATAATTTATCCTCAATATTTATTTGTCATGAGAAAGAAAATTAGTTAAATCACAGAACAATCCATAATTTTCAAGTGTATAAAATTAATGGCATTAATAATCATCCCTATTAGTGATTCTTATGCAAAGAATTTTTTGATGTTCTTCACTTTCCTTTAATAAATTTGTTGTATTTCCAACTTCTAATATATATCTACTTATAATGTTGGTATCATGGTATGCAGGGTAACTTTGTTCCAGTCTTTATTCCTTAAAGGAATCAATCTAACCTCGCCATCTATGGGAACTGCCATGCCAAACCTTGCCCCTGGTCTTATTTTCGTCATTGCATTGACTTTCCGGTAATATATTTTTTGAAATAGTTACGTAATTGTCTCATTTCTCATCGTATAAGTGATCGTTAATACATACTGAATTCGCCGTACAATAATATTACATATCGGGCTCCATTACAATAATATGTAGCCTAACCTTCGGTGATGAAGATATTATTTTCATGATTTGAACCCATGATTTTCAGGTCATATATTTATCTTTCACTCTCATTTTATCTGTAGCAAAAGGATATAGTATGGTCTGTCTATTTTGATGTTCAAGAAACGTTTATGCTAGGCAGGATGGAGAAAGTGGATCTAAGCTGCACATATAGTAAAGTAAAAATCATTGGCACATTGCTTTGTGTCTTAGGGGCTCTCACAATGAGTATAATGTCAAGCATTTCTATTTCTGCACCAAATAAAGAAGAAGCAACAATTCAATTATTATCATCACCACCACTACCACCAGATATTTTGTTCGATAGACAGAAGATATTCGGTTGCCTCTATCTCTTAGCTGCAGTTTTCATATTGTCTAGCAACATTATCCTTCAGGTAACTTATAATCAAATAACAATGAAGAAACAACATTTTACATTAAATTTTGTTACTAAACAAAAGTTGTTGTTCTTGCAGGCTTTTACTCTAGGAGATTTTCCTGCGCCTATGTCATTATGCGCGATAACGGCCTTTTTTGGTGCTTGCATGACTGCAATAGCTCAATTACTTCAAGATCATGAATTCAAAACTAGTTGGCCACTTGTGAGTCTTAGAGACCTGATTGCTTATTCTCTTCTGGTAATTTCAACTAGCCTTTCTTCTTTTTCTGTTGATTATATGCTACTTATTTTTTCACTGTCATAAAACAAAGTACTCTTTAGTGAAATTTAGGTAACATTTGACAAACATATTATCCATAGAACAACTGGAATTTGTTCTTTGTTTGGCTATTTTATAAATAGAACACAACAAATTTAGTGGTTAAAAAGTAAAATATTTTAGTTCCACTAACCAACCAGGTACACATCTGCTGCCCACACTTTGTGTCACTCCATGTCCCGCGGGCATGCGATTGGTCAGAAAAAATATATTTAAGTTTAAATTTAATTATTAAATATTTTCCTGACCAATCATAAACTCATGGAACATAGAGTGACACAAAGTGTGGGACAGCAGATGTGCTCTCAACCAAACATCATGCTCTATCATGTTTTATCCCACCAAAAGCTACCTTTATTTACTTGTTCGAATCCTCTCCGGTACTGGAATATGAAGCCCTGATTGATTTGATGATTTAAAACAACTTTAATTAAAAATAATTTAAAATCTGCACTGTTAAAATTTTTTAAATACCACATGTCATTATCTCCTCCCCGGAGAGCATGCGGATTCTTATTTACCATATGGGTTGTAGAATCTAGATTTTTTAAGGGGCTCCAATTTGTGTTTGAAATCTTTTTTTTTTGAAGAGGTGTTTGCAATCCTTTTGTATGCAAAAAGAGAAATTTATATTCTCATTAATTAATTGGGTAACTTGATATTAAAGGCATAAATTATAAATGCACAGACAGGCACTGTAAATGGAATATGCCTAAGCTTCCACGCTTGGGCACTTAAGAAGAGAGGTCCAGTCTTGGTGTCCATGTTCAGTCCCATTAGCACAGTCTGCTCTGTCATTTTCTCCTATGTTACCCTTGGTGATACCATTAATATTGGAAGGTACCTTGATAAGATATTCCAATCTTAACATTTTATATTTCTTGCTAAACTTAGGTGTTCTTTTTTTAGTGATTGTGGTGCTATTTTTCAATTACAATAGAGCACATATCTAATAACAGATACCTAAAAATAGTACACAAGTTGTATCCTTTTATTTGTCATTTTGCAACACATTAACTTCAATTAGAGGCTGTGTTTCGCATACTAGTGCTTAGTGACCATGAGATCATGGGTCAAATCCAAAACAACATCTCCATGTAAGTAAGATTAGGTACATCTACCTTCCTTGGATCCTATTAAATGGGAGCCTCGTGCACTTGACACCATTTTTTAACACATTACCTTGAATTAAGGTAAAATGTATAAAGATCCATTATGTTTGAGAATTACCTTGAAATAGAATTACCATTTTTTAACACATTACCTTGAATTAAGGTAAAATGTATACAGACCCATTATGTTTGAGAATTACCTTGAAATAGATCAAGTGCAGACTAACATATTTGAAATTGACATAAAACTACCATGGTTTAAAGGGGTTATGTGTTAAAATGGAGTTTATGCTATGTGTAATTATTATATCCCCAACTACAGTATCTTATTTGTCACTACTATACTCTATTGCAGCTTTGCAGGTATGATTCTCATGTTCACTAGTCTCTACTTTGTGCTTTGGGCCAAAGGGAAAGAAGGGTATGCAAGTGGAGATGCCTTACAGAGTGACTTTGATGCAGAGAAGCTTCTCTTAAGTTAATGTGCTTTAAATTATTTACAAGTAATGTGTACATATTTCATATCTAGAAATAGAGGAAGTAAAATAGAAGAGCTTTGTTATTATTATTATTACAAGTAATATGAACATATTTCATATATATAGATAGAGTAGAAATAGGAGAACTTTGTTGTGATATTATGACTATTTTAGGTAGAGAATATGAGCACTGAAATTGACTTAGTACTATGTTATATTTATCCACTATTACTTTTGCTAAGCGGCAAAATAAAATCGATATTGATATAATATATTGTAGTTAAATTAATAATATTCCACGCCAATAAAAATTCAAAACAAAGATCAGACACCAATTTTCATAATTATATCATATAGGTTTATCATATTTTGGAAATATTGAATATTTTTCTTCATTTTCAATACTATCAAAATCAATTGATTGATACTTAATTGAGTAAAGTGCTTTACAATGCTAAGATTAATATTTTTTAGTATAAAAGTTACATATGAAAAACTATAAAGGCCTAAGCGTGAATAAAGAAGGGTTTTTTGAGATTTGAAAATTAGAACGATATGACAAAAACTTTAGGACAAAAAAATTATAGGATAAAGAAGTTACAAACTATGACTTTTCTTTTAGTTTTTATTTGTACAGTAGGGGGAGCAATATATATAACAAAAAGAAATTAAAATTTTATCTGGCCACATGCCCCATTATAGTGTATGCAAATCCGCTAGTGCAAATATGCACTTAGTTAGAATATTTTTATTTTCAATAGATACTTGTTGAAATATTTTTACATTCACACAAGTACAAATGGAATATATTTTTTTAACATTTATACAATTGTATATCGAGATGTTTTTTTTGCTATATTAGTAGTCACATATAAGTAGAGATGGCAAAACAGGCTGCCCAGCCCATTTAGCCTGCGCCCGCAAATGTTAGCAAAAATTTAAGCGGGCGCGGGCATGCCCGTATTGGTTAACGGACAAAATTCAATGGCTTGCCCGTTTTAAAACGAGCTAACGGACTTGCGGGCGCCTGCAGACATTGTTGAATAATTAAAAATAAAAATAAAAAATTCATATAATAAATGAAATTAAATAAAGTAGTTGAAGATAAAAAATTAACAATTTTTTTGATATTTTATTACATTAGATTACAATCTTTTAGGGATTAAAAATCACATTACATCATAACTAATCTAAAATTTTCTTACTTTTTCCCTTAAATTATGTTTATGGGCCGCCCGCATGCCCAACGAAAATGCCCGCAAACTTGGCAGGTAAAACGGGCAACTGGACAAAAAATTTATGCCCTGCTCATAAAAAAATGCGGGCTATGTGGACGACCCACGGACAATGCCCATTTTGCCATCTCTACGCATAAGAGTATAAGACTATAATCCCTCTGTGATTCAGTGAAGATGGACATTTTTTATGCTTCATTTGTAGGGCTTCGAATGTTTCATCACAAGTCATAAAAGTTAGGCTACCAAAAACACAACCATGTCTCAATTTTGTGAAGTGTGGGGTAGAGCTTGAATGCTAGATTTTGAATGACTAGCCAACTTTTATCAGTTTTATGACCTTACTTTTTTTTGGGTAGAATTTATGACCCTACTTAAAGAATGAGTATTGAAATAAACTAAATAAAAATAGTTGCAAGAATTTGACTATATAAGATGATATTTGCATGAGGTTTTATTTTATTTAAATTTATCAATAATTTATGTTTGTTATTTTATCGTTCGTAAACATTTTTGTTTAAATAATAAATTATTTGGTATGACTTATATTTGAGCTGGATCACGAACAAAATGTTGGTCTAATTATATAAAACTCTGTTAGATTCGCAGAAAGATCAATGAGTTCGATTCCTAAGAGCGATTTTGTTGGGAAGAGCAGCCACACACTCTAAAATAGATTAGTTCCTTACTCATAGTGTTTCATGCTCCATAGCTGGATCACGAACCAAAAAAATATTTGAGTTGAGTCAATCTTTACTATCCTAAACTTCTATATAATATCAAAGTAGTTTCATGCTCCATGACTTATTAGGTCCCTTATATCATGTCATGCTCTTGTTAGCATTCATTATTATCTTTCAACCTAAAAATTCCAAATTTCAAGAAATAGTCATCCAAATAAACAAATACCAATACTTTGGTCAATCTTTATCATCCTAAACCTCCACTACAACAATTCAATTTCTACCTTTATATATATATATATATATATGTAATCGTCACAAAGATGATCATTGACGAATTATGTTAGTAGTGACTTCTTTTCGTCACAAAAATGATTATTGACGAATTATGTTAGTAATGACTTCTTTTCCATCAATAATCATTCTGATGGTAATTATATCAGTGTATTTTATTCCCATTGACATTTATTCTAGTGGCGTCTTTTTTTATTGACGATTTATGTTAGTAACAATTTCTTTTTGACGATCATTCCGATAGTAATTATACCAATTATGTATTTTCTCACGGATAATCATTCAAGTAATGCATTTTGTCTCAATGATGAGTTATATTAGCATAATAGTAGTAACCTTTTTCATACCAACAATCATTTTGATGTTGATTACATTTTTTTGACAGTTTATAATACCTTTTGACGATTTTATTGCAGATCTCGTATAAATACTTGGTCATTTTCATTTTTAATTGAGGGTATGTATTAAAAGATATTTGAATTGATAGAGCATTATCATATATCAGATTCAGCTGTTTAATTTTATTTGAATTTGTTTTATTATTAATTATCTTATTGTTTGTAATGACTTTTGCTTATATAATAAATTAGTTTGACTGACTCATATTTAAGTTGAATCAAATTTTTACCAACCTAAACTTCTACATTTAACTAAAGAGGGTCCACGTTAAAATCACCCTTCTTTTATATGTAGTGGTGCACAATAATTTATTATCTTTCTACTCCAAAAGCCACGACCAACTAAGCAGGATTTTTATCACGTTTTATATGATGAGGAATTATAAATACTAATTTGGTTATTAAAATATACACTTTCAGTTTCTGAAATATGTATGCGTGTGCATAATTTAGTTCTTGAAGTTGTGACGATAAACTTATTATAATTTCAAAACTCTTAAAAAACTTGACTATAAGGACACGTTAACAATTACTTATAAGGATATGTACATGATAATAATAAAATAAAAATTGAAAAGTTTTTTTAAATTTCAAAGTATTAAATGAACATTTTCTAAGCATTATGCATTTCTTAAAACTAAATTGACACAAATCAAAACCACACAACATACACACTGTTCTTTTGTGGTTGATTGGAATAGTCGTACTGGAGGTCTGGTTAAGGCTTCTTTGCTAGTATCTGAGTTGAGGTTGACTTGGACTCACTGGTGGAGGTACTTGAAAAGTTCTACGACAATCAAGTCAGCATGAGACTAGAGAGGTAAAACTCGGGAGTAATATGCAAGAAGTAAGTAGAGAATAATAATAGTAAGTGATACTTCCTCTTGGGGGAACTCCCCTATTTATAATGGCTGAGATGAATGATGCAGTTCTGATGGATACTTTTGGCATGGTCGACCATTCTAGTCTGTTGGGGGATGCTTTTCCCGTGTTAGGTGGATTTGGCAAGTTTGTACTCTGTGCATAGTTGACTTATAGCTTATGGTAAGTCTAGTATGTAATGCCCCGAAAAATACTTCTCAAAAACATTGCGGAAAAATGGGTAATTTTTTTTTGAATAAAGAGATTGTATAAAATTGTTTCCTTTTTAAAACCTTCCTTTTCCGGGACATCACTTTAAGTAACTCAAATGCGGAAAATCAACTTATCGTTATCGAATGATAACTTAACCTGATTCACAATTTCCTGAATAACACAATGCATATAAACGGTTAAGTCATCTTTAGTTCATACAAACTAAATCAACAAAGGCGGAAACTACATCGCCACTAACATATACAAAATCCAAAAAGAAACACAGCCCCATCAAAACAAAAAGGGGACATCGACTGGCCCACAAGCTGACTCAAAAGATGCCAGGAATGCTGGACCCCTCACTCGGGTCCTTCTCCTCTTCCGAGTCAGACACGAGGTTGATCACCTCCACCGAGCTCTCTATGTTTACGAGCTCAACGACCTCGTCCTCCTCCTCCTCTTC
>NW_017727850.1:31229-31699 GCF_001865875.1 Lupinus angustifolius
TTAAGCCTTCCTCGCCCAAGCGAGGCATCATTAAAATCCTGATTTTTATTTATTTATTTTTAAAATTTTTTTTTCTTTTTGCCGAAGTGAAACTTTTGCTCGCCCGGGCGAGGGATGTCCAGTATTTCATCAAATTCCTGGGTTTTTTCCGCCTAAGCGAGACCCTTGCTCGCCCGAGCGAGGATTTGGCGCCCGGGCGAGGAGTTCTAGAACCTAAAACTTCCCCTCGCCCAAGCGACAGGGACTTGGACAAAATACCAATTTTTTTGCCCTTTTCGACAACCGAAACACATTTGAACTTAGTTTTTCAAACACCTGCACTCAGAAAAGTTTTCAACCACATTCATATACAATATTCAACACATTTCATCAACAATCATATATATTCAAAAGCATTCAAACATAAACATCTTGGGTTTCTTAAATCCCAAGTTAACTCCAAAACCTTTGAGATGGTTTAGGAGATCCGG
>NW_017727850.1:31799-41574 GCF_001865875.1 Lupinus angustifolius
GAGAGTTTCACCTTCTCCTTGCAAAGTTGAAAATGAGAGAGTGTGAGAGAAGTGTGGAGTGAGGAGTGCTTAAGGGGAGAGGGAAATCTGATTTCCCTCCTAGGCAATCATGAAGATCTCCTAGGGTGGCTTCCTAGGGTGGCTAATGGTGAGATTGAGTGATTTGCTAAAGTGATGTGAGGTTTGCTTTATGGAAAGGCAAATCTCGCATCCCAATGCGAAACGACCACTTCACGGACACGTGCGATAAACATGCTCGAGTATTATCGGATAATACTCGATCCGATATTATAAATCGCCCGATCGTAATATCCGATTATAATTTCGGATCTCGGCATTCCGAGTGAAAAATATTTAGAAAATATGTATGGGTGTATTCAGGGTCTATATTGACTCAAAATTAAATTACGAATCCAACGGCGCGATCGGAATTCCGAGTTACGGAACTCAAAAACCACTTTTTGAGCCGTACCGGGTGGATTTCGGCCCCGACAGTGGTCGAAAACCGACTGTCTCCGAAAATTACCAAAATTTACCATAAGATTGAAAATAAAATTACAAGACTAAAACTCAACTAGAGTTTCGTCTAATTCTTTACCTAAAATTCCCAGAAATTCATTTTCGAATATATAATTAATAAAAATATTAATAAAATCTTATAATTCGAAATCGTAAAATTCGCGGTGTTACATAGTAGCTATATTTTAGGACTATCCTTGTGTGTTGGTAGGGGGTATGTGGGATTTGCAGGTGGCATGACAATGCACTATTGGCAGCACATCAGACTAAAGTGGTCCCAACTCTGACCTGACACACCCAACCAAAGATGATGAGTCGATTTTCGTCTTCAACTAGTAATTTCAGTTTTTGGTCGGTTGTGAGAGAGGCCAGCCTGAGCAATGGGGATTGAAATGACAAATAGTCAAAGGATGCCGTTATGATTGACCTACTTAGTTTTGATGAAGACAATGAGTTAAATTGAAGCTTGAAGATGTGGACACCACAACAAACAAGATGTCACATACTCAAGGTCAGCATCGTAGACTTAGGATTATTTTATTAATCCAGAAGTCCTAAGATGATTGCCTAGTTTTGAGTCTAGGTTAAGTAAACCTTATATAAAAGTCTCACTAGAGTTTAAAATGAAATTCATATAGGTTGAAGCATTACATCTAAATATATATGATATGTAGAATCATGCATTTGCATTAGGCATACATGGTTTTTTGTGCATAAAAGAATCATCTATTTCAAAATTATGTGTTGCATGTTCTTTAATCATATAGAATGTTTACCATGCATTAAGAAAAACCATTTTCATATATATTAATCGATTAACATGATTGATAATCGATTATATCTTATTGAAATCCGTTAATCGATTAAGGATTGATGTAATCAATTAAAAGGAGTTACAATGGCTTACTTCCTAAGATTTTTGGCTTATTAACCGATTAAAGAGATTGATAATCGATTAAGCCTTAACATAAAAACTATTTTGTATAAGCACGTTAATCGATTAACTAGGTAAATAATCAATTAACATTAGTTAAATCCAGTTTCATATAAAAGATGTTTTTTCAACTAATGTGCAACATTCATTACTTTCAAAATTTTCATTGAGTGAAAGAAAACCAAGATTCTTAGAATAAAATTTTCAAAGCATCTTGCTTATCCTTGATTGAAATCTTGCATTGTTTTATATAGAGAAAAGAGAGAAAAACTTTTCTATTGTACTCTCATTTTCATTCATTTGAAAAACCACTACATAACTTCACATTTAGTTTTAGGCTTCTTGTGAGAATTATGTAGAGGTTTGTAGAGTCGAGATCATAATCGTTATGCACGCATTAAGTGTACATCAATAACTCTCCTAATATTGTGAATTACAAGGATTGATTCTCTTGATGTGGTAGTATCATCATAGAAGAGAATTGTGTGTCTTCACGGAGCAGGAAGTCTTGGATTGAGAAAAACTTCGGCGAGTAGGCGAGAAGTATGGTCAAACCGAGCGTGTAGGCTCATCGGTTTCAAGAAGGGAGTTCTTGCTAGGTGTATTGGAAGTGTGGTTGTAAACAAACAATTTGTTTCCAATAGTGAAGAAAAATCTTCCAAGATTAGAAGGGGGAGGCCTGAACGTAGTTTGCAAGTGGACCCGCAAACGAACCAGAATAAAAATCCTTGAACACTTTCTCTTTCCCTATCTCTTTTACATTTTAATCTTTGTTGATTTCTGATTTGCTTGATTATGTGATTTGTGCTAAGTGTTAATAATCTGTATATAATCAAGAATCAATTTTGGCAATAAAAATTGGTAATCATCATTGTTTGCATTGCAAGAAATATGTTTTTCAAAGATATCAAGATTCAACATAATCGATTAAAGGTGTACATAATTGATTAGTAAAACTGTGCATAATCGATTAATCAAACTGTGCATAACCGATTAATCAAATTGTGCATAATTGATTAACATTAATCATAATCGTTTAACTGAAGCAACTTTCTGTTTTGCACATTGATCGAAAAAACAGGACTAGTGATCCGCTACACCTATTCACTCCCTCTAGGTATGATTTATCTTACTAGTACCCAATAAGGATATCTGGATGACCAGGGTGAAACATATTTTAAAGACCAACTTATATATTCGGTAGATTTTATTGAGAGTTTGAGATAGAAAACAGTAAATTATCTAAACATTTGAAAATAATCATTTTAGTTAATTGAAGTGAGAATTAATAATAAAGAGACCAAATTAATCATTAATCGACTTCCCATTTATGAATATAATTGTAAAGAGATTGAATTGGTCGTTAATCAACCTCTCACTTCTGGAGCAGAAAGAATTATATAACAATTAGTTGTGTGACCATACTACTAAATTCTAAACTTAATTTATCTAAATATTTGAAAATAATAATTTTAGTTAATTGAAGTGAGAATTAATAATAAAGAGACTGGATTAATCATTAATCGACTTTCCATTTATGAATATATGACATGAGCTACGACCATATATTAAATTTAATATTAATTTTTATTAATTGTGGAATTAAAAACATTTAAAATAAATTACTTTAATTACATGAAAAAAGGAATTAATAATAAAAATATTGTATTAGTCATTAATCGACTCTTTGTTCCTTATACACATGGTGCTATTATTGTACTTAAAAGGTTTTGTAAACATAGAATCATATGAAAAATGGATGGAAGATTGACATGATTATATTTATGACCCACTACTAAATTCCTAAATTAATTTATTTACACATTTGAAAGTAATTATTTTAATTAATTAAAATGAGAATTAATAGTATAGACATTATACTAGTCATTAAATATATCCATGGGATACAAAAAACAACTTTTCAGTAGAAAAGAAGATAGGATGTGAATTGCGGTAGGATTATTAAATATCATATTAGTTTTATTAACTGTGTAATTAAAAACATCTAAAATAAATTATTTTAATTTAATTGAAGGATAATTAATATAAAAAATGTTTCAGTCGTGAACTTTTCATAGTTTTTTTAAATAACTTTGTAACGTTTCATTAATGTAATATCTTGAACTCATAATGTCTTGTTTAATGAATTTTATACTCACATTAATTAAAATGAAATTGTTATTAACTAATGATTTTGTAACTCTTGATTAGGATTCAAATAGTCAAGGGGAATAAAAATGATTCCTTATTGGTATAACCAACACTGTAATTTCATTTATAGATAAACAATTAATCTTTATTAGGGTATGCGAATGTCTTTTTCAATAAATATCATTATTATAAAGCAACATTAAAATAAAATTAATATTGAAACATATAAGAAATATTTTTTTAGTAAAATATTTTATTAACTTTATAAAGTTATATAATTATTGTAATACTCAGATAAAAGGAATTAACTCAATCTATAAAATTATAAGTTTTTTATCAGAATATCCTTTGGACCTTTTTATTTTTATTTTTTTAATATAAAATGAGTAAAAGAAACAAACAAGTGAAATCACTTGGAGGACCGGGACCACCACAGAATCTCACCCATCTAAGTATCTAACTATGTACAGATCAAGTATTAGTAGTTTCTTTTAATAGCACCCAATTTTTCATTTATTATCAATCCAAAAAAATGTTTCCTAATGTGGAAAAAATGTGAAATAGGTAATTGAAACTTGAAAGTGTAGAAAAACATAAAAGTAGTGCCAAACGAAAATTGGTAATATTAAAAGAAACCACCTAATACAAGGTGCATTTGTACCATAAAATATCATACAAGGTGCATGATAGAATCAATATGCTTGCAACTTTAAACTTTGAAAATTCTACCCACAACAAATATTGGAAAACCACTAGCATCCCGAAAATCATGCCTAACTCTAATCCTCGTGCCACAAATCTTGTATATTGTGCTAATAATGCAGATTCTCATATTATCTTTGATAAAATAGTTGACACCAACTTTACAATTTACAAAGATGGTTAGTTAGATTTGAGCCCTATTTGATAATGCCAATTACCAAGACTCTAAACATTCGATAGAAGAAAGAAAATTATTCCCTAGACCTTCATTTTAATTTTGGTGTTTGCATTTTTGTGTTCTTGGTCATGTATTAGTACTTAATTATGTTTATATATATGGTCAACTTTTATCACATAGTGGAAAATTAGGATCTTTAATTCTTTGTACTAATCATCAGTTTGTCTACAAAACGTGATATGATATTGTATCAAATCTTCAATTTTTGTCATCTTTCGTTATATTTTGCCATCAGAATTTTTTATACAATTTTGCAATAAGAATTTAATAGAACCCCCAATTATTCAGCAGAAATGAGTTGTATATCATAACCAAATAAGTATCTATTATCATGACTTTACGTGGGATGAATATGAGTTCATATATTACTTTGTGTCCCAAATAAATTGGAAAGTTTCATTCAATTAAAAAAATTATAAAAATAAAAATTAATATTTTATTATTATTTTGTAAAGTTTCGTTGGTTAAAAATACAATGATATAAAAATTATGGGATAAATGATCTTTATCCATTTAAGTGGCCTATATTTTATTTTCACCAAAATCTCGTCAGCTAACGTTCCAAAATTAATTCTTTTTTCGGTGCAAAGGTTAATGAAGTAAGAATAATTTGCCTATAAAGTCATTTTCATACACATTGTAGAAATTGAATATTTAAAGCATTATGCTTAAGGAACTTTCTCATCTTTTAATTGCGTTAAACTTTAATTTGTTAGTCAATATTTTGTTTCTTTTGTAATTACTAACTGTACTCTATAAGGTAACACGTGTATGAATTTTTTGGTACATTCATATATGAAATTTATCATAAGAGTATCAAGAATCCGCAGAAATGATAATAAGATGTTCCTCAAAGTAAAATATATTTGTTTTGAATTATTTTTATCTTGAAGTATATAATCAATACAGTGTATAATCTATACGCTGACAGTGTAAAGATATATACACAATCAGTACATCATTTCACCATTTATTTGTATTGTTTATATTTAAGACTTCGTAACAAAGAAAAAAATGAATGAGAATGATATGATAATAGTATAAAAAATTCTTACATCATTAGTATATATATCTTTTTTTCTATTGTTGCCAATACAAAACCCTTTCATCAAAATTTTAATGATATTTCAATTTTATTTTTCGTTCACTGTTAGAACTTAGAAGAGATGAGAAGAAAACATGATTAGAAGAGATGAGAAGAAAACATGATTGAATGAGAAAGAGAGGAGATTATGAAGAGAAATGAAAACAAAGGTAAGTGTATTGAGAAAGTGTGTAACTTCTTATTCTTTAAACAAAGATACATTGCCTTATATTTATAGTATGGAGTTTCAACTTCCAACTAATTCCTAATCAACTAATTTCTATATTTGGTAAATCCTAACAACTTTACCTACTTTCTTTCCTATACTTGAATTACACTCTTCTACTTTAATATTCTCCCTTAATTCAAGTATCTAGGAGATTCAACACCTATCCCTCTCCTTAACTTCACAAACCTTTCTGGTTTCAGTGCCTTGGTAAAACCATCTGCAAGTTGCAAATCTGTTTTGCAATGCACAACCTCAATCTTCCCTTTGTTCACCAAGTTTCTTAAAAAATGGAAATTTACTTCTATATGCTTGCTTCTCCCATGGCTCACTGGGTTCTTTGATAGATTAATGGCAGAGATATTGTCTATCAAGAGTTGCAGAGGTGCTTCAACTTCTGTCTTAATCTCCTTAACCAACTCTTCCAGCCATACAAATTGACAGGCAACATAATACCCTGACATATATTCTGCTTCACAGCTTGATAAAGCAATAACTTCTTGTTTCTTGGAACACCATGAGATGAGAGCTTCATTGATCAAGAAGATGTATTCAGAAGTGCTTTTTCTTTCAACTAGGTCACCACCATAGTCTGAGTCTGCAAAACCAACTAGTTTGAGTGTTGGTTTCTGTTTTCTTGTTGGAAACATGATCCCATAATCTGATGTGCCTTTGATGTATCTCAAAATTCTCTTGGCATCCAACATATGAGTCTTCTTTGGTTTGCACATGAATCTGCTCACTAGACCCACCCCATATGTTATGTTTGGCCTGCTATTGCATAGAAACCTTAGTGATCCAACTATTTGCTTGAACATAGTCTCATTCACTAACTCACCATTCTCATCTCTTGTTAACTTTAGATTAGATATAGTAGGAGTAGCTGCAGGGTTGCAATTGTTCATATTGAACTTGATTAGCATTTCATTTGCATACTTCTTTTGGTGCATGAGTATACCTGAAGTTGTGTTTGCAAATTCCATAACAAGGAAGTAACTTAGCCTCCCTAGATCAGTCATGTCGAATTCAGATTTCATAACCTTCTTGAATTCTTCAATTCCTTCTTAATTGGATCCAGTTACTAGCAGATCATCAACATATAAACAGATGATGAACAATTCTCCTTGTCTTCCTTCTTTAACATACACTCCATGCTCAACTGAACACTTATGAAAGCTGAGTTTGTCCATGAATGGGTCTATTCTTTTGTTCCAGGCCCTTGGTGCTTGCTTTAGGCCATATAAGACCTTATTTAGTTTGTAAACCATATGCTCCTTGCCACTTGTTATGAATCCTGGAGGTTGTTGTACATATACTTCTTCAATCAGAGGTCCATAAAGAAATGTTGATTTTATATCAAGTTGATACAATGTCCAGTTTCTTGCACAAGCAATGGCTATAACCAATCTGATGGTTTCAATTCTGGCCATAGGAGTAAACACTTTTATATAATCTAAGCCTTGTTTTTTGTAGAAATCCTTTTGAAACCAATCTGGCCTTGTATTTAAAGACTGATCCATCAGGATTTATCTTCTGCTTGAAGATCCATTTCACCCCTATTTGATGTTTGTCCCTTGGTAGCTCAACTAGGTTTCAAGTCTCATTCCTTTCAATGGATTTGATTTCTTCATCCATTGCATCCTTCCACACTTTCTATTTTAAAGCTTCAATTTCATCTATGGGTAATGCTTCTGCCATCAATGCTAGGTGGATCAGGTCTCCTTCTTCATTTATCTGATCATCATTGTGTACCTCGTAGTCATTGAATCTTAGATGTCTAGTTCTTTGTCTTTGAGATCTTTGTGCTATAGGGATGTCAACTAGAGTAGACTCTCCTTCTTCATTTGCTCTTTCAGTCATATTTTCTGTGTTTGAGTCATCTTCATTGAGTCTAGGGAATATCCTCTTCAAAGTAGTATGCATCTTCTTCCCATCCCATTGTTCATCTTCTAAGACCAGAACATCTATACTTATCAGGATCTTCTCTTTGATTGGGTCAAATAGTCTATAGGCTCCAGTAGGATGGTAGCCTACAAACACCATTGCTTCACCCTTATCTTGAAGTTTGGTTCTCTTTTGGTCTGATATGTGTTTGAAGGCTAGTGATCCAAAAATTGTGAGATGGCCAACTGGTGGTTTTCTTCCTGACCAGACTTCAAGAGGGACTATTCCTTCAAGTTTCTTTGTTGGACATCTATTTAGTATGTAGACAGAAGTTGACATAACCTCTGCCCATAGCTTTTGTGGAAGGTCCTTCTCTTTGATTAAGCTTCTAGCCATGTTCATGATGGTCCTGTTTCTCCTCTCAGCAAGACCATTGTGTTGAGGGGTGTAAGGTGCAATTACTTCATGCTTGATCCCCTGCATCTTGCAATAGTTCTTAAGTTCATTTGAAGTAAACTCTCCTCCTCCATCTGTTCTCAATACTTTCAGTTGTTTTCCACTCTCCTTTTCTGCTGATGCTTTGAAATTTAGAAAGGCTTCAAATGCATCACTCTTGACTTTCAATACATCTAGCCAAATCATCCTACTAAATTCATCAACAAATATGATGAAGTATTTGTTTCTAGCTAGTGAGGGAGTTTCAAGATGACCACATATGTAACACCCCGAAAAATACTTCTCAAAAACATTGCGGAAAAATGGGTAAATTTTTTTTTATGAAATGACTTATATAAAATTGCCTCCTTTTCAAATCTTCCTTTTCCGGGACATCACTTTAAGTAACTCGAATGCGGAAAATCAACTTATCGTTATCGAATGATAACTTAACCCGATTCACAATTTCCTGAATAATATAATGCATATAATCGGTTAAGTCATAATTAGTTCATACAAATTAGGTCGACAAAGGCGGAAACTACATCGCCACTAACATATACAAATTCAAAAAGGAACACAGCCCCCCAACCAAAAACAAAAATGGGACATCGACGACCCACAAGCTGACTCAAAAGATCCCAGAGATGCTGGAACCCTCAGACACAAGGTTGATCACCTCCACCGAGCTCTCTACATTTACGAGCTCAACGACCTCCCCCTCCTATTCCTCCACTTCATTATGCCATAACCCCACGACATAATTCGGAGGGGATGACATTCTCAAAACCGGAGCCTTCTTTCAGGGACCTCCTCCAAGAACCCGGCTCCTCTGGGCTCTACTGGATGACGGAACATCCAAACAATCTGACCACGTCCGATGACCGTGGAAGGGAACATCGCCCTCACTCCTGACTAGAGGGTATCGAAATCCAAACTCTGGAGACCTCGGCCTCTTTGGCGGCAAGGTGAAGGAAGCATCAATGTAGGTGTTTGGTTGAGGGATCATCATCGATGACCCGTTGCACATCATGTGCAACGACAGACCACATGGGCCTGTGTATGTGTATCTGTGCCCATCACTATTCCATTGTCCCATCGGGGACATGGTGAAGTGATAACCTCAAACGTGATTGTTGCTGTTGGACAGCTGCATAGCGAATACACACAATCAAGAATAACACAACAGAGAGAGTAAGACATCTAATGAACATAAATTCATTGACGGCGTGGACTTACTCAGAATTTTACATTCAGACATAAAATATATTTTAGTATATAATTCATCATTTATCATTGACATTATGAAGTAATACATAACTTACCATTTATTTCAACATTACCAATATATCAAATAATATAATCAACATTTTACTCATAACCATATCACATGCACAAACGTAGGAATACACAATGCTTGTAGCTCACATGGGGGAATCCACTTCCACCATGATAATGTATGCATGATATGTCATGATTATCTACCTTACACCAATATCCATCCAACATCCTAATCGGAAATAATCGAGAGTACAGGTCCCATACCAAGCCTCTTTGTACGCACCCGAAATAACATATCATCGCAAGGAAGTAAAAATAGAT
>NW_017727850.1:41674-43113 GCF_001865875.1 Lupinus angustifolius
AAGAAAAATCTCGCAGATCTACTGGGAGGCCTGGATGTAGTTTGCAAGTGGACACGCAAACGAACCAGGATAAAAATCGTGTTGCAGGATTTTTCTTTCTCTCTTTCTCTCTTTAATTGCTTTAATCGTTTACCTTGTATAGTAGTTTTAATTGTGATATTCTGTTTCTGTACTATACTGCTAATACTCTGATAAAATTGCAAGCTCTGTGTATTCATTTCAATATCGGTTAATTGTCGTGCAAGAAACCGAATCTGTTTGAGCTTTTTGTTTTGCTTTAATCGATTAAATAAATTGCGTTAATCGATTATTCCTTTTCTGTTAATCGATTAATCTGGGGTTAATTTTGAATAATTTGTTGTTTTCAAAAAAGCGGAGACTCTGACCGCTACACCTATTCAACCCCCCATTCTAGGTGTATTTTAGCCACTGATACCTAACAACGACCTCAAGTCGGATACTTGCCCAACAAGGCATAAACATCACAATGCTTTCACGCTTTTGTGGAGTCATGCTTCTCATCTTAGCCATGATCTCATTTCACAACTTTTATATCACGACACACCCTACCCGGGTTCATCACATTATTTTATTTCAATCTTTCCACACTGTTCCTCAACAACACATGGAGTAGTCGTCTAAGCGACCATTCATCTTTAAATCTCAAATAAACTGAAGCTTTCCTCGTCCAGGCGAAGGTATTATTGCCCAAGCGAGGTCTCTTCTCGCTCGTGCGAGACCTCTCTCGCTCAAGCGAGAGAGTTCTAGAAACTCATTAAAATCCTGGGCTTTCTCGCCCAAGCGAGGCCCTTACTCGCCCAGGCGAGGCTTGCTCGCCCAAGCGAGACTTTGTCGCCCATGCGAGGGAGTTCTAGAACCAAAACTTCCCCTCGCCCAGTACTCGCCCAAGCGAGACTGTGCTCGCCCAAGCGAGACTGTGCTCGCCCAAGCGACAGGGACTTGGACAGAATACCAATTTTGCCCTTTTCGACAACCGAAACCCATTTACACATGGTTTTTCAAACACCTGCACCCAGATAAGTTCCCAACAACATTCATATACAATATTCAACACCTTTCATCAACAATCATATATATTCAAAAGCATTCAAACATACGAAATCTTGGGTTTCTTAAAATCCAAGTTAACTCCAAAACCTTTGAGATGGTTTAGGAGATCCGGGTGTCATATTCGGACACCACTATGTCACGATGTGTTCTCTCTCACCTTAATGAAGCGTGCTTTAACTCGTCAACTAAGGGTGGTTTGGTTTCAAGGTTCGAACACCGAAATCTTCGTAACTACCACAATAAAAATCCGTTAGTTTCCGATATTTCTAAAATCGTTACTAAAATACTTAAAATCATTTCTCTTTTTCCTCATCGTGATCATACATCCTTTTCATCCATCCGGTCCAACATCACATGTTCTTGACCAT
>NW_017727850.1:43213-66693 GCF_001865875.1 Lupinus angustifolius
TCCCCTTTGGCTAAAACAACCAAATGCATGTAATAAAACATTATAACAACTCCATGAACACAAGTTGTTCATGGTTTCAACAAAATATTTTCATAAGTTAAGAACAACATCATTTTCGGTTTTGAAGAGAAAATGAGTTAGAAAGCGTTTTAGAAAATTTCAACGGTTGAATATGTTCTTGACATGCTCATGAACAACATACTTAAATTTCATCAACATCCATTGGTTGAATGTTGAGAGATCAAGGATTGAATATGGAAGAAACAATGAGAAAATGAGAGAAAAGATGAAGAGAGATTCACCTTCTCCTTACAAATTTGAAAATGAGAGAGTGTGAGAGTGAAGTGTGAAGTGTGGAGTGTTTAATGAGGGAAGAGAAATCAGATTTCCCTCTAGGAAATTATTACAAAATCTCCTAGGGTGGCTAATGATGATCTCATAAGAGATTTGAAAAAGTGATGTGAGGTTTGCTTTATAGAAAGCAAATTTCGCATCCCAACGCGGAATAACCACTTCGCGGACACGTGCGATAAACACGTATGAGTATTATCGGCCAATACTCGATCGGGTATTATAAATCGCCCGATCCTAATGTCCGATTAGAATTTCGGATTTCGGCATTCCGAATGAAAAATATTTAGAAAATAGGTATGAGTGTACTCAGGGTCCATCCTGACTCGAAATGAAATTACGAAGCCAATGGCGTGATCAGAATTCCATTCCGAGTTATGGAACTCAAAAACCACTTTTTGAGCCGTACCGGGTGAGATTCAGCCCCGACAGTGGTCCGAAACCGATTATCTCCGAAAATCATGAAAATTTACCACCAAGTTGGAAATCGATTTACAAGACTAAAACTCAACTAGAGTTTCGTCTAATTCTTTACCGAAAAGTCCCAGAAATTCATTTTCGAAAATATAATTAATAAAAATATTAATAAAAACATATATTTTCAAGGTAGTAAAATAATTCAAAATCGTGAAATTCGCGGTGTTACAACATACATCTGAGTGAACCACTTCCAAAGTTGATCTTGATCTCATGTATCCTTCTGATTTGAAGGCATTCCTAGTTTGTTTCCCAACCAAGCAAACTTCACAAGCCTTTTCTGGTTGGGCAGTTATAGGAATCCTTGTAACCAGTTGCTTTGATCCTAGATGGTGCAGACTTCTGAAATTCAGATGCCCATATCTTGAGTGCCACAACCAACTTACATCATCGGTTTCCATGGTGGCCAGACATTGTACTTTAGCTGCCTTGATATCAACTTGAAATGTTTTGTTCTTTGTCAATCTACTCCTTATGATGAGTCTCTTATCTGGATCAAACAGTTCAAGCATGCCATTCTTTATCAGAACACTGATTCCTTTCTCTACTAGTTGGCCTATGCTGAGTAGATTGCACTTCATCTTGGGCACATAGAGTACATTTGATATCATGGCTTTTGATCCACTCTTTCTCATTATAACTACATTACCATTACCTTCAACCTCAAGTAAGCTGTCATTAGCAAATTTTACTTTGCTCTTCTTTGAGGAATCAAAATCAATCAGCCACTTCTTATGTTTTGTCATGTGATTTGAACAACCCGAGTCTAAGTACCATGACTCTGTGTGTGCATCTCCTGCATAGGTTGTCACCATTAGACTTAGGGGTTCTAAATCTGATTCTTCTTGTGCAGTGTAGGCTTCTTCACTCTTCTTTGCTTTTGCTTTGTGTGCATAACACTCATAGGAGTAGTGACGTTGTTTGTGGCAGTTGTAACGCTCCACCTTTCTTTTGTCAAACTTCTTTTGATTTTGATTCATTCTTGACCCTCCTCTTCTATGAGAAGACTCAAGCCAATCATGACTTGGTTTGCTTCTTTCTGAGTTCATAGGCCATTTGCTCAACTGATTCTACTTCCCCTCCATCTTTTGTCTTTCCTATTTTCTTCTTCTCTATAGTGACTTGCCTTTAGAGCTTGTTCTGTTTTCTTGATTGGATACCTATCAAGTAATCTCATTTCATGTGCCTTCAGGGAGCTTTGAAGCTCCTCAATCTTCATTGCATTGATGTCTTTTGATTCTTATATTGCCACAACAATGAAGTTAAACTTCTGAGGCAAGGACCTCATGATCTTTTCAATTATCATGAGGTATGAGATCTGTTCTCCATAACCTTTCATCTAATTGGTGATGGCTAGAATCTTGGTGAAATATTCACCAATCCTATCATTTTCTTCCATGTTCAGCAGTTCATATTGTCTCCTAAGGGTTAGAAGTTTTACCTTCTTTATCTTATCTCCACCAGTATGGCTTCGAATTAAGATATCCCACGCTTCCTTTGCATTGTTAGCATTCTGAATCTTCTCAAAGTGCACATCATCTACACATTGATGAATAAAAAACAATGCTTTATTATCATTCTTCTTGGCATCTTTGAATGTAGTTCTTTGCATTTCAGTGGCATCAAGATTCAGTGGAAGAACTTCATCCTCTACAACCTCACTCACTGCTTGGAAGCAAAACAATACCTTTATTTGTGTTCTCCATCTGTTTCAGTTCTTGTCTGTTAGAATAGGGAGCCCCATTGATGGGAGATTACTGCCATTGCCAACCATTTTCTGTCTTGATGAATCTGTCTTTGGTCTTTTTCTCAGATTAAGACTCCACCAAGGGATTGCAGCAATTGATCAACCTTTCTTCTTACACCAATTTGCTTTTCGAGTGATTTTGAGATTGCCCCTTCACCCTTTCTTCTTGATCTGTGATTCGCTCCTTCCTTTTTCCTTTTTTTTTGTGTCAACATGCCCCTCTTCTTTGCTTAGCTCGTGATACCAGTTTGTTAGAAATTAGAAGGGATGAGAAGAAAACATGATTGAATGAGAAAGAGAGGAGATTATGCAGAGAAATGAAAATAAAGGTAAGTGTATTGAGAAAGTGTATAACTTCTTATTCTTTAAACAAAGATACATTGCCTTCTATTTATAGTATGAAGTTTCAACTTCCAACTAATTCCTAATCAACTAATTTCTATATTTAATAAATTCTAACAACTTTATCTACGTTCTTTCCTATACTTGAATTATACTCTTCTACTTTAACATTCACCTGTGTGGCTTACCCGTTACCATAGCACCAAACTTGTTGGTATATTTATACATTTATTAAAATTAATTTGTACTATTATTTTCCTGTTCCCGTCACAGTTAATTTTCTTGCCGCTGCGTAATCAATGACATTGTCATAATGTGCTTTGGCATTTCAGTTTATACAACTCATACATTTTCAAGTTGTCTTATACAATTCATATTGAATGTCCTTCAAGTTTGGATTGTTGATCTATTATCCCTTTGACATTATCATTTATGAAGACAAAACCCTGAATTTTATGGTCATTAGTCAATTTATCCTTTAATGTGGTAGTAAATCATCAAATTCATCTCAGTAGAAATTGGAAAAAATCTTCTCAAAAGCCATGTTTGCTTCTTCTGAAGTTACTTACACCTTGTTAGCACTTAACATACTATGGATAAGCTTTATTTTTCATTGAGGTACACTAACATAAGGAACTAGGACTTAATTTATTTATAGTTATCAAAATTAAGTAGTAATTATTTTTTATAATGTCAAGTGCTAATGATCAATTAATAATACTAATTTCAATACAGACATACAGTAATGTAATTTGATATACCATACACAAAAATAGTCTCACTTGCATAATTAAATGTCCTACTCTACAATTCAAAACATATTTAAAACATTTTATAACCCAAAAATCATAAGGTTTTTTAGTTGTGTGACTCTGTTGGTGAAGGAATGCTTGTCAACTACTCCTTTATAGTTCCCAAATCTCTTCAAACTTATGACTTTGAGATAGAAGACTAATAATAAGAGCAACAACCCAAGTAATAGTAAAAGCATTTCTCAACTTCTGTGGTGGTTATTCTCTCTGTCTCCATCAATGGAAATACACAAATGCAAGCTTTGTTCAAGGTCTTTCTCCAATGGCAGAGCCCTTGGTGGCCACATGAAGGCTCACCTTGCTACTTTACCCATTCCTCCAAAGCCTCAAACTTTTCAACACCCTTTTGAATCTGCTTCATTCTCATACCAATCACAACCATCACAAGAAGAGGAACAACATGTTGTAGAATCACATGAAAAAGCAATGAGTTATGGTTTGAGGGGAAATCCTAAGAGAAGTTTAAGGTATTCATATCCTGAATTCTCTTTTAATAACAATGGCTTTGTTGCTCAAGATAGAGAGAGTGAAAGTGAGTCAAAGAAACCAACTGGTCAAAGATCCAAAAGAAACAGAAAGTCAAGATTGTACAAGGGTTTGGAACAAGAACCTAAGATGTTCAAACCTAGTTTTTTGGAATCACCACCTTTGAGTTCTGTCTCTGATTTTTCCCCTGAAGAAGATGTTGCTATGTGCCTTATGATGCTATCAAGGGATAAGTGGGAAAGTAATCTAGTATTCGAAGGAGAAGGAAATCAAGTGACAGAAGCAGAAGAAGAGATCAAGTTGAAGAAGAGAATTGGTGTGAAGAATGAGTGTGAGAATTGTGGGAAAAAGTTTCGATCTTTTAGAGCATTGGGGAGTCATAGAAGTATATGTTGTAGTGATAAAAGGAGTGATAAGATTTTTGAATGCCCTTTTTGTTTTAAGGTCTTTGGTTCAGGTCAAGCACTTGGTGGCCACAAAAGATCACATCTTATGCAAAATTCATCATCAACATCAATTGCTAATAGTAAAAAAGAGAGTTTCTTAGATCTCAATTTGCCTGCTCCTATAGAAGGAGAAGATGATCTTAGTATTGTTTCTGATGTCTCAAATGCATAATTATTCAGTCTGTGATATGAATAGTCGAATACGAATACATGGTTCATTTGGGTACACTACAAGATTTTCTTTAAGGTGAAATCAATAGGCGGTATGGCGAATTCAATAACGAAGTTTGGTTCATAGGTAAATTTGGTAGTCACTAGGCACTATGGCAAATTCAGTAACTATGTTCTATGCATAGTTCACCTCATTGATCTGCATATGTTTAGCTGTTGTTGGGTAAAGTGATTTTTTATTGCAATTATTATTATTATTTTAATTTAGTTAAGAACAATTCATTGTGTTTATTGATAGTTCATGTAGTTTTGATTCTATAATGGTAGTTGGGTATAGTTTATGTTTTTCACCAAACTTTGTGCTATTAAAATTTCTAGTTGAGAGTTGAATTTTCTTCATTGTATAAGCTATTATTCAACTTGGTTTATTATTTTTATCATGCTACGCGTCTTTCATTCTTGCAATGCGAATTTCGTTGTGCACAACAACTTTGGCTTTTGAAAAGTACTAAAGTTCTGCAATTCTGTTTTTATGCTTTGGTTCTGTTCCAACAACCTAACCTTCCTGCTTCCACTTGGGCTAAAATTATAAAAAAATAGTAATAAATAACTCTGTTACTTTTTATTTTTTGTTTCATTATTGCCTTCTTTTGTAGTTGTATTTATATTGTTTTAGCGTGCAGTATAAAAAGCAATGATTCTATAGACAGATTTAGAAACTTAAAAAATGATGGAACAAGTGAATAGAAGAGATTCTCGTTTTCGACCTAACAAGATCGATCCATTAGTTTAGAGAATCTCATGACTTTTTTATCTTTAAGTATTTCATTGAGTTTGATATACTCCCCGATGAAAATTTCTAACATTTTCATCTCCTTACATAACCTATGTATTAGGAGTCCCCACACTGGTAGTATAGCAAACTCAATGTGTTATTAAGTCATGAGGTTCTCCCACCTAATAGAGTAAAAAAGCTACTTATAGGTTGTATTAAGGTATGTTACCGAATAGTTAGTGAAGCCACTAAAAAAGAAAAGACTATCATCAGGTTAATATCGATAGAGTAAAAATCACCGTTGACGTTAATCCTTAAAGGGGACACAACGATCATCTTATCAGACATTGACCTCACATAATTATATAACTTTTGATAGCTAAATTTACATTAAGTATTCTACAATATACTTTAATTCATCCTTCCTATAAAAATAGAGTAATTGTTAGGATGGAGCCAACTCAAAATATTAATCCATGACATGAGAATCATATAATTTTGATAATAACTAAGAAAAAAGATTAAAAACCACTTCACTCCGAATACGCTTCCTTTTTTGTGGGTTAGAGAGAAGAGTATTTTGTTCTATTATAGTGACTTTATCTTCCTTGGAGAAAAACGAAGTATCCAGGTAAAAGGAAGAGGGTGCCATTTCCATACTACTATTCATATAGAAGAATCAGTCAGATTTATGATAAAGTATATGTTGATCAAAGGCTTTATTAATATATTACTAGAGTGAATGTGCCTAACAACGAGGACTTTTGTCTTTTTGTTTGTAATAGTAATAAAGAGAGTGGTGCTTTATTACGTGCATGTGATATTTTGTATCATATGAATTTTACTTTACAGTGATAGTGATTCATTAAAGCATATTGTAAGTTTGGTCAAAACTTACCCGCTAGCACATAAGTAACGTGAACCCTAACATGAAACTGAGTTATGGCTCAATGTTACAACACTTTATAATAAACATTCGATTGAACGATCATTTATTTACATCGCTCTCTGTTACAAATAAAGTATTTACTATGTTATAAAAAATTGGTTCTTATTAGGGTTAGTTTTAAAGTTGGATTTTGGAGAGGAATGGAGAGAAAAAGAAGACTTGAAAATTATCTCACAAATGAATTTCACGGCTGTCAAGTCTTTCATTTCTTCCTCCAAACTCCCAACATAACTCTTAGAAAAAACAAGGTAACACAATGTCCATGATTTCGTAAAGAGAGTAAATTAATGGTATAGATGATTCCTATTTATTGAATGGATGAAAAACAAAAAAGAAAGAATATTATAAAATTTACCTAAGATTAAAAACGACAAATTTTATGTTATAAATTGCCGTTTACCCCGACCCCTTTTAAGCAATATTGTGAAACCTGAGTTGAACGTTAAACCAGAAGAAGTCCCATGTTAGGTTTAACTTGTTCAAACGGTTAAACCATTTGGTCGGTACGGATGATTTCATATATAATTAATAATTTTATTAATAAATATATATTTAAATATAGATGTAAAATTTTATATAATTAATAAATATGTGTAATTATAATAAAATAACATTTCTCAATATTTTTTTGGAGCCGAGTAAAATAAAAGATTAGAGCAGTGTTCATTTCTTTTATTTTTAGTAAACCGTCTGGTTTACTTCCCGGGTTATTCCGGTTTAACCGAGTTTAACATGGTCGGACCGAAATTTTTCCGATTCAAAGCAGTCCTACTCTTATTCGGTTAAGACTACAAACAAAAGTCGTTTTTAAGTTCGGTCAGTGGTCAAACCGGACGGACCATCTAGTATGGTCCAATTCTCAAAATACTGCTTTCAGGTACAATGTGATTAATTCATTATTTTAAATTGAGTCGCTCCATATATATATATATATATGAACTATGAGAATAATAAGTTTACAATCATTCATATTAGTTATTCTCATTTCTCACCATAGATGTATTTTACAACTTTCTCCCACTTCCGAAAGGCAACAAATATATTTTCCCAATCTACACGCTTTGGAAGTCGTTTTGCAATTTGGTACAAGATCAGCTTAAAGATTTTTTATTCCCTTTTTAATATTGTTAAACTGCCAGGGATTTTAGTAGTGAGGATAATTACTAGAGATTCATTCGATCAAAAACCCTTAAACCATTTTATTCTAACTTGAATTTTTTAGTATTTGAAAAGCAACTTAATCATGATTATGATATTTTGAGTCTAAATAGTCTTCAATAGTTTTTCACTTACCTATTAAAGAAGAGGTGTCTTTTGATAAATGAATGGCTAACAGATACACGTATACAACAAAATTTAGTTTTCTTATTTCTGCCATATCGTTGGATGAATGAGAAATTATTATAATTTCAGTTCAGTTTAGTTGCATTTAGAATCTTCCATATTTCAAAAAATAAATCATTTACATTTTCAATGTTTTATGTCCCTTTCAGCTTATTTACCAATACAGTGTTAGTCTAGTGGTACATGATAACACTAGATTTTTGGGATGACCAAAAGGTTAAGATTCAATTCTTATAAACGAATAACACTTATTGGAAGAGACAACCTACGAATCCCGAAAGGATTAATTTCTTACCTAAAGTAAGATTGGGGTTCAATCTTGAGTATGAAGAAATTCCTATTAGAAGAGCTAGAAAAATATTTATTTTAATATAATATTAAAATATTATGATATGAATTTTTAGGATGCTTAGTATTGAAATAGATGTAAGAGACCAATAATATAATGTTGGGTTCAATTCCTTGCTCCAACTTTTATCAATTAGTAACACAACATGGCCTTGGGCCGATTTGAGTATTAGAGTTTGTAATTTTATTCTGTAATAATATATTTGTAGTTATTCAACCGGCCCAATGAGTTAGACACTTTTGGTTGAACAATGTTACCAAATTAACGTTGCACAACAAGTGTATCTCTTGTACCAACAAATATAATATGGATTCTCAAACCAAAATGACTTCTTGTAGAGAATACTTATAAATACAAAAATAATTCATAAGAAAATTTCGAAATGAATGATTTTAAATAAAATTAACTTAAATCCGAAGAGATAATAATGTAATTTTTCTTTGGCATTAAATTGTTTATTTTTATGAAGGAAAATTGAAGAACTTTATGTCTAATTTTAGTAAAATCATTTGATAAATTCTGACTGGATTGGGTATGGGTCAAATCATATTTAAAGGACGATATGCAATTTGGGCTTGAAAAATTATTTTTCGACATAAATAACCTCAAATTTTTTCCTAGGTCAAATCAAGCTCGGCCAAATTATCAATTCTAATATTAAGTCCATGATCACTCGATTGTTCATTTTACGGTCTCTAGTTATTCTATTTTATTACCTCCATAAATATTCTTTCATTTGTTCCTGGATCTTATGTTTCGTGAATTAAAATTCTCAATTACAACCTTAAATTTGTTGGTATAACCAATTAGATGTGTTACTAATGGATTAGATCAATTTTAGGTAGGTTAGAAAATCAAACCGGTCAAAACTAATCAAATTTGTGAGCATGAATCTAGCATTGAGCGTGACCGAGTCTAGTTCAAGAACTTAGAATTTCTTGATCTTTTGTCTGATTTAAGCTTGTAAATCACGTAGGGGCAACACTTAGCCAATAAAGTGAATTTTTAATCATGTATAAGTATATTTTCAATAGGTTGAGTTGATTAGTTCGTAAAGTGCCATAAAATTATGTATTAATTATATATTATTTTGGCACTTAACTTTATAATCAAATGTTGTTTATGTGACTTGCAATAATTATAAATGGCACCAAAGAAACGTTATTGGCTGAGACACAACTAGATCGCTCTCTTTAAGATATTTTGGGGCATTGCCCAAAAATGTGCAAACAAACTACCAATCACATCGTCCACAAGATAAAACAGTCCAATTATCTGCTTTATAATTCTTAATGCTATAAGAATCGATCTCGAATATACTGATAATATGGTTACCACTGTCAATTCTTGAAATGTCCACAATATTGTTACATATACCAATTCTCAAAATTTCCACACTATGACTATAAATGTCACTTCTCAAAATACCTATAATTTGGTTGCATGTGCCAATTTTAGTACCATGTAAAGAAAGAGAGAGAAATGAGACATAAATGGTTCAGTAGAGAGTTTGAGGGAGAGAAGAAAATTTGAGGAAATACTATCAACTGAGACGAGAACTACTGAATGGGGTGGCCTCTATTTATAGGTTGAGGCCCCCAATGGCCAAGTCGATCCAACAACCTACAAGAAGATCTCGTCCCAAACGACTACTTCATCTAATGGTCAGGAATGAGTCCCACGATCATACGACCATATCTTCCTCCCATTTGACTAATTCTCTTTCCCATTTGTCTTACTCTCCAATCATGTTCTAACTCAATCACACTCGTGCCAAACGTGTGTTGACTTGGCCAGCCATACATTCAAAAATAAAAAATAAATTTTTTTTGGGCCCATGCCTAAATCGAGTCAAGTCGGTCGACCAATCAGCGACAAAAATGTGTGGGAGTTTTTATTTGTGTGAGTCCTCAGCCATCACAAAAACCATTGTATCCCTCGAGGCATACGCCTTAGAAAGCATTAAGAGCTTATAAACCATTTGAAAATGTCTCCTCCATCCTATGTGGGATTTTGAGTTTTTTCATTTGATACCAAAAAATCTCCATTAATGACACTTTAATGAGTTGTTAATTCTTCATTGTTTTTAGAGTTTGTAATAAAATGGTGATAGAAACATGCTTGGCGAGTTTTAGTAAAATTATATAAATCATTCCTCCATTTTTACACCTACAAAACCCTCCGAATTTATATAAATACATTACAATGTCTACCACTGCATGGAAAATAAGTGTGATATTTTAAATAAAAATGCCGATAAATGTAATTATGTTTAACAAATTATTATATATTATGAAGACAAATCCAAATAGTATATGAGTCAATACATTTTCATTATTTTTGGTACAAAATGCATCAATAATTCTAAGGAGATATTGTTTAAATCACTCCTATATTATATTATAAGGAACAAAAAATAATGAAAATGTATTGACTCATATACTATTTGGACTTATTTCGACAATATACCATATTTTATTTAAGATAATTACACTTATCACTATTTTTTGTTTAAAATAGCACACTTATTTCTCATACAAGAGTAGTCAGTTCAATGTATGTATATAAATTAGGGGATTTTGTAGGTTTAAAAAATGTAGGGTGATTTGTGTAATTTCACTAAAACTCATGGGTGTCAGTATAACTTACTCTAAACAAATATAGTATAACTTTTTTGGTATTACCAATGGTACCTCACATTTGGGTAAGGAACTAATCTATTTTGGGATGTATGACTGTCATTCCCAACAACTATTGTTCCCAAAAGTCGAATGCTTGACCTTTTAGTCATCTTGGAAATCTAGTGAGCTCTTACACCACTAGCTAATGCTTTATTGATACTTTTTAGTATATTAGATTGAAATAAAAAAATATGTATTGAAATAATATATTAAAAAATGAATTTACATGCTTATTAACTTTTCAATTATCTTTTTTCGGGTTTAAGAAGGTTGACAATTGTCCATTTTACCCGTTCTACATTGGCTTATGGATACACTTTTATCTCAAGTTGCTCACACTTTTACATTTTTAATCACATGTCCTTTTAGCTCACTCATAAATGTATCAATTGCATGTCATTTAGCTGAAAACTAGTAGTATACCCATGCATTCGCATAGGTCGCTCCATCTTGGCTCTATCTAAATAAAAATAATAAAATACAAAGGTTTATAAAAATTGAAAATAAACAATTTGAAGTGATAAATTATTAAAGTATCAAATTTGAATTAATCAGCCACATTATGTAGTCAACCCTACAATTTGTAGAAGTACAAATATAAAAATTGAAGAATATAAGTTTAAGTAAAATATATAAAAATATTATGAAAATAGTACCATATGCATCATTTCAGAAGATCCATAATAATATATTGTCAGGTGAAGGTTCATGAACATTTTAGAAAAAGTAAGTGTCAATAACATCAAGGCCTCCATGTTTGACTTTCTCAATTAGATCTTCCCACATCTACAACCAACAAATATTGCAAACAAATCACACATAAATGCAATATTTATCCCTTTAAACATAAGAGTTTATAGAAATAAAATGTATTGAAGAAACTATTTTCGTGCTCGTGTGGTTTTCTTCATCGGTTGAGATCGAGAGCTCTATGTTGTTGTAGGTCAATTATTTCATCCATTTGCATATCTGAAAATGAAAAGATGATTGATTTACTACATGTGAAGAAAAGAATGAAGGAAAAGCAAGACACATATAAAATAAGAAATGCATAAAGTAACGACGACACACAAAAATTCAAATCTAGAAAAATGTTATCTTCTTGAAAAATGAGCAAGAACACAGAGAATATAAAATGCACAAATAAGGATACAAAACATTCAAATGTGGAAAAAATATTTTATTCTTAGTGAAAAAATCATCAAGACACACACAAAATAACATTTTGAAGGGAGTAGAAGTTAATATCAAAAAAATTAAAAATGGAAGGAACTTAAAAGAAAAAATCATACCTTTGAGTAAGTGGTCAACATAGAGACGGATCTGAAGAAAATGAGAAGAGTTGAAAGAGATAACATAGGTATACTGAAAGAGAGAAAAGATGTATATTGAAATGTTCAAAGACAGACATGCAAGAAGCAAGGAAATGTGGACAAAAATGAAGATCAAGTAGAAATGATTAAACAAAACAAAAATTCATTTGAAACAAAAATGCATTTTAAAGTAAGTGAGACAAAGAAGTACTTATTGTGAAAGAGAAGAAGAGAGTATGAAGCTGGCCAAGTGAGTCGTTCAGAAAGGATGAAGTAATTTTTGAAAAGTAAGAAAGTGATAGGATAAGAAGAAAGAGAGAAAATATGTATTAACAATGGCAACGTATATTGAAACAAAGAAGATGAAAGAGAAAAAAGAAGTATAGAGAGAGAAATGACATAGTGAGAGAGAGAAGTTGAAATGTGTTTGAAATTTGAAACGTGATGTGTATTTCAATGCCACTAATTATCATTAAATGACTCTGAACACAACCTTATTTTATTGTATATATTATTTTGAAATGCCTAAATTAAACTCACCAAAACTAAAGGTATAAGAACAATACTATATATATTTCAGTAATATACTATAAACCATTTCGTTTTTAATTTTTTAAAACAAATAAAATTTGTTATTACAAACATGCCCCTTAAAAATCCAAGTGTCAGTCATATGAGATATCTATTTTGGTAATAACACTAGCCCCTCACATTATTATATAGATAGTAGAAGAAACCAAAATTCACACACACACACACACACACACACACACACACACACACACACACACACACACACACACACACACACACACACACACACACACACACACACACACACACACACACACACACACACACACACACACACACACACACACACACACACACACACACACACACACACACACACACACACACACACACACACACACACACACACACACACACACACACACACACACACACACACACACACACACACACACACACACACACATATATATATATATATCTTTTTCTTCTCTTTCTCTTCTCTTTCTATCCAACCAATCAATACAAACATCTACTATATTTCTCATATATTTCTTTCCCATCTCTTTCTTTCTCACCCCTCTCTCTTATCTCATTTTCACTCTTCAACCAAACAAAGCATAAAAGATTGGAGGGAAGGATCTGTTTTGGGTTTGATGGATTAGAGGTTTTGGGTTTGATTGAGTGAGTGGTGATGAGGAGTAAGAAGTTCGGGGGGAAGATGTTTTTGGAAAGAGAGAAGCAAAGAGACGAGAGTGAGTTGATTGAATATTTGAGAGGGACCAGCGTGAGAGGATTTGAGTGTGAGATGAAGAGGGAGAGAAAGAGAGAGCGTAAGAGAGAGGTAGAGTGAATGACTATGATTTTTTTTTTCAGTTTCAATATTTCCTAAACTCAAACAATTTTTAATTTTTAAAATTCTCAAACTTTCATCATTGAAGCTATAAAATTTTAAAGAGTAAAATTTTAAAGCTATAAAATGTTCATCTATTGTGATAAGTTTCACACAATCTAACTCTCATCTTTATCTTGTTCAATCTATTTAAATTTTCTCCATTTGCTAGTGGATCCTAATCAATATCATTTAGATGGCATTAGGAAATTTTTACAACATTTCCTAACAGAAAGAAACCAAAATTCTGCAAATACTCCTTTTATCCCAAGTACTCAAATCAACCCAAACATTCCCAACCAAAATCCAGAAACTAACCCAACCATCGGAAATCATCCATTTTTTACAGTGTCATTCTCATATCAATATCCAATGTTTCAATTACCACCAAGCAACCCCACCATGAGTACTAGTAGCATGCAATCATTTCACAAGGACCCAAAAACACTTATTGGGTCATCTTATGAGTCTCAAGATCCACAATTTTGTACTCAAGATGGATTGGAATAAATTAATCTTGATGAAGGAGGAGGTTCTAGTAAGCAGAAGAAGACAAAGCCTAGAGAAAGATTCTTGCTAGAGGAAGATAAAGTTCTCAGTCAATCATATCTAAACATTTCGAGGGATTCTTCCAAAGGGGTCGACCAAAAATCCGAATGTTTTTGGAATAAAATAACACTTACACACAATGAGTATCGATCGAATAATATGGGATCAATGGCGATTGGTTCAATATAATCTCGTTGGCATAAATTGAACAACGTAATTCAAAGATTTGTTGGGTGCTAAAAGCAAGCTATAGAAAACAGGACAAGCATAAACTCTAAGTCTGACATCATGGAAAAAACAAAGGAAATTTATCGTCAAGATAACAAAGATAAGTTCATGTTGGATCATGCATGGTTTATAATGAAAGATCATCTAAAATGGCTAGGTGGTACAACTCAAAATTCATCAAAGTGAACTAAGAATTCTGAGTCTGGGGCATACGCATCATCGTCTAACTTGGAAACTCCTACTAGTTGAGATTGCAACCCAACTTTGCCTTTTATATGTCAGAATTTACACGTCAATATGTACGTGTTGAAGAAGGAAAACTCCAACTAGAGAGGGAAGAGGTTGAGATAGAGAGGAAAAAGCTCGAGGAAGATACAAAAAGATTGAAGGTCACTAACTTATAAACATTTAGTCAAAATACATATGGGATAACAAAGTTGCTAAAGCGAGCGCATGAAATGTTATGAAACAAAATCAAAACAAAATATGGACTTTGTTTTATATTTTTTAATTAAATATATTCTAGTTATGTATTCCAATTTTAAGTATACTTGAGTTATATATTTCAATCTAAATATAACTATGTTATTTGTTTTCTCAAACTATTTGTTATAAAACTAGTTGTTATAAACTAGTCGTTATTCCATAAGTCCTATAAAACTTTTAACATTATCCCATATTTCCCACCATTCTTCTCTACAACCTTCTTATTCATCTCCATCTCCACCTCTATGTGTAACGCCCCAGAAATTACTCCAACAATATTGCCCAAAAGGGGTAAAAAAAATTTTGTAATATAAAACTCCTCCATTTACATTTGATTCGTTTTTGGGACATCACGTTAAGTAACTTAAATTGCGGGAAAAACAACAATCGTTACCTAATGGTAACCAAAGCCACTTAATATATCGTGGAATAATTCTCTATTGAAAATGACGGAAAATGTTTATACAAAACCAAAGGCGTAAATACAATCTTTGTCCTAACTGAAAACATATACAATAGAAATCAACACATTAAAAGTACCTTACACAGATATCCATCTCAAGAGTGAAATAGAAATGAAAATTACTACTAGTGACTAGCTCCAGTGTTCGCGGGTACGCTAGCGCACTCGCTTGGGTCCTCCTCCATCTCAAAATCGGCGGAGAGGTCTACCACCTTAATGGAGTCTTCTATACTTTTTCGTGAAAAATAAAGTGTTGGCTACTAGAATTCATTCTAATCGATTAAGACTCATGGTTAATTGATTAACAGTCATCAGATTTGTAGAATCCAGTAGGTTTTTGAGTTTTAGAAGCATGCAAAGATTTCTAACATATATTAAGCAATTTGAAGCAAACACACATACATATAGAGCTTATTATACTAGATCATGAATCATATTAGGAATAGAATGCATTCAACAAGTATTCATTTTGAAGCATATTAGAAACTTAACATGCGAAGCACATAATAAAGTGTTAGTCGATTTAATCAAGTTATTTTTCTTCAAGGATTCCAAGTTCTCTTCGAAGAACATAAAAAGTATCTCGTTGGAGGCGCTTGGTGAAAATATCAGTTAACTGCTTAGTGCTTTCAACAAATTCAAGCACACAATCGCCTTTATGAACATGATCATGCAAGAAGTGATGTCTAATTTCTATATGCTTGGTTCTCGAATGCAAAACGAGATTCTTGGATAGGTTTATGGCACTTGTATTATCACATTTAATGGGGATCTTTTCTAGATTAAGACCAAAGTCCTTAAGTTGTTGCTTCATCCATAGGATTTGATCATAACACACACCAGCGGCGATGTATTCCGCTTCAGCGATGGACAAAGCAACACAAGCTTGCTTTTTACTATGCCTTGCAACTAAGGAACTGCCTAGTAAGTGACAAGTCCCACTAGTGCTCTTCCGATCCAACTTACATCCAGCAAAATCGGAATCATAATATCCTACCAAGGATAATGAGGCGTCCCTAGGATACCATAATCTCAAATTTATTTTTCCTTTTAAATATCGCATGATACGTTTAACATCACTATAATATGAATCTTTAGGTAATGCTTGAAATCTAGCATACATGCAAACACTAAACATAATATCGGGGCGACTCACAGTCAAATATAATAAAGAGCCGATTATCCTTCGATACTTGGTTACCTCAATAACGTTTCCCTTTTCGTCTTTGTCTAGATAGCAAGCGGATACCATAGGTGTAGAAGCTTCTTTACATTTTTTCACGTCGAACTTTTTGAGTAACTCATTGCCATGCTTTGATTGATGAATGAAGATGCCACTTTCCATTTGTTTAATTTGTAGCCCAAGGAAGAAAGTCAGCTCATCCATCATCGACATCTCAAATTTTCTCTGCATCATCTTAGAAAATTCTCTTTGTCATAGAGTTGACTGATACTCAATCGATTGTGCTCCAGGCCTTCAACGTATAGTACATTCTCGATCACTTCCTGAGTTGAGTTGCCAATTGTCCCGATGCCAAGTATTTTTCCTTTGTTGTTGTCTCCATACATGACAAACCCTTTTTCTTTCAATGATAGATCTAGGAATTTCAATCTATCACCCGTCATAGGCGTCGGGTATCCACTATCAAGATACCAATGCTGCCTGTATGCTCGTAGACATACCTGCAAAACATATCACTTGCCTTTTTCAGGTACCCAATTTATATTGGGTCATTTTCTGTTAGTAACCAGGGAGTTATCTCCCTTTTTCATCCAAGCATATACACCACTAGGTATACCATACTTCCTGATATAGCAAGAGTAGGAAGTGTGGCCATGTGTGCCATAATAGAAACATGTAGGAACTTTCTTATTATAAAACTTTTTATTAGGTCGAGTTACAGGTTTCCTATATGGTCTTTTCCTACGCATAGGGGGAATATATCCTAATCTAGTATGCTCACCAACATTTCTAGTTTGACTAAGCATAGTGTCTAATTGATTTTGACTCTCTATGAGTTTTGCAAGTTTTTCATTAAGTTTCAAATTCTCATTTTTGAAAGTCTTGCAAGACTCACAAATAGTTGATTGACATAATTTATCATTTAAGCAATTGTATGTATTACAAGAAAATATTAGATCTAAGGTTTCATTCTCAAGTTTCAGCTCATCTAATTCTTTATGTAATTAAACTATTTTCTGTGCATTTAGAAGGATTATTCGTTTTCTATCAGAACTAATCCTACTAATTTTTTTAATTCTTCATGCAATTCGACATAAGCATTATATAAGTCCTCATAAGGAGGTGAATCATAATCAGAAGAAGATGAGGTGTAAGAGTATACCTCATTATTTACCTCCTTTGAATTTGAGTCGTAAGCTTCATTTGTTCTAGTCATTAGACATAGCTTGGTGGTCTCCTCTTCATCTGAGGTGCTTGATGTCGTATCCTCCTCTTCTACTTCCTAGACAATGTAGGCATTCTTTGACTTGAAGTCATGAGGAGTGCTCTTCTCCGAATCAACTTTCTTGAGGTAAGTAGGACATTGAAATCTCATGTGTTCTGGCTTACCATATTCGTGGCAAGTTAAGCGCTCTATATTACCTTTGCCTTTTAAAGTTGACTCACGCGCTTATTTCTTCTGAAAAAGTTTAAAGCCTTATTTCTTTAAGAATTTTCAAAATTTTTGTACGAGAAGGCTCAACGTTTCATCATTAATATCTGAATCAGACTCAACATCTTCTTTCTCTTCAGTAGGTTGACACGTTGTTGCTTTAAGAGATATGCCTTTCTTCTTGCGATCTGATTCCTCATGCATCATCAAGCGCCCAAGTTCCATCTCGTGCTCTTGAAGCTTTCCAAATAATGTTGCCAAAGGCATGGAGTCAAGATCCTTGGATTCTATGATAGCTGTAACTTTAGGTTGTCATCTCCTATCAAGACAATGTAAAACTTTATTAGTTAGTTATCCTTTGGTAAAAAAATTATCTAGAGCAACTAAATGGTTAATATGTGTGTGAATCGCTTTTGCATGTCGCTGATAGATTTACTCGGCAACATACGAAACAACTCGTACTCATGTGTCAGGGCATTCATCCTGGCACGCTTGACTTCGCTAGTGCCTTCGTGAGTCACTTGTAAAGTGTCCCACATTTCCATGGCACTTTGACACTGCGAAATCCAAAAGAATTCATCATATGACACGGCCAATGTGATAATGTTTTTAGCGCTTAGGTTGTATTGAATCTTTTTACGTTCATCATCGGTCCATAAACTCTTAGGCTTTTCTTTCGGTTCCTCGTCCACTAGATGCATTGGAACGAAAGGCCCGTTGACTACGGATTCCCAAATATCCGAGTCAATGGCTTCAATGAATATTTTCATCTGAACTTTCCAGTTGGCGTATCCTTCGGCACTGAATATGGCAGGGCGGTTAATGGATGTGCCATCACCGCCAAAGGGCTTGGTGGAACCCATTTGTTTTCCCTTAAGGATCATGCACATGCCATTGAGCTAGCACATCGTACTAGCTTTGATACCACTTGTTACATAATACACCTAGAGGGGGGGGGGTTGAATAGGTGTCGCGGTTACCAATTTCCGCTTTCGCACTGAAGCCCTATTATGGATAAAGCCCTAGTTAATCAATTAACACCTTGACTTAATCGATTAACTCACAGAAAACAACAATTTGCAGAATGGCTTATTGCACAACCACTCACCGATATTCAAGAACAAATAAAGCATATATTTTTTAACATAATTAAACTAGATATGACAAATTAACAATATCCAAAATATCAGCTAATATTAGGCAATAATACAAATTCAAATGTAAAGAGATTAGGGATAGAAAAAGCCTGAAACAAGAAATTTTATCGTGGTTTGTTTGCTGATCAACTTGCAAACTACATCCAGACCTCCCATTCTGATCTCGGGATATTTTCTTCACTAATATTGAATTGAATGTATTGTTACATACAAACTTCCAATACAAACACTTAGATGCTCCCTTCTTGAATCCAAGAACCCACTTTCTTGGTTTGACTATCCTAATCGCCTAAGAAAACCTTTCTTGCGATCTAGCCCTAGCCAAGAACTCGTTCTAAACTCAAGACCTCTAAGTCTTGGTGAAGACTCACTGAATCTCTTAGGTGGTAAGACACTAAGAGACAACTTCCCTTATTACAAAAAAAAAAAAAAAACAGTACAAAAACAACATATTATAAAGCACAATGTTGCTCAAAATATTACAATTGAAACTCAACTAAAAGCCCTAAACAAAACTCACAAGTTAACATGAATATGTATGAGTTCATTAATATGCGCAAACACAGAATTTCTAACCTAAAATTCTCCTAAAGAAATGCAAGAAAAGATATGAATGTTTAACATATTAAACCATATGCAGTAAGATGACAATTAAAGCCTAAGCATGATACTATCTCTCAACGCATTTTACTATGCCTATATGACGCAACTAAGCACGAAAAATATGCAACTAGCAATTCTAAAAATGAATGATATGATGTATGGTACATGATCTAAAAACACAGTTTATGTAGAAAACCTTTCTGACGGGCTGTTGAGAATAACTGTTTTCAGGTTCTCAGTTATCTGTTAAAACCGTATACACGTTAATCGATTAACACCTTTCTTAATCCATTATCTGGCACATTTTTTTAGCTAAATGATTAAATGGTAAACAACCTATATGTTATGCTTATCAACTATACATGTTTTACCAATATATTATGCCTAAGATGCACAAGTAACATGTGTGATTAATGCATGAACATATAATAATCTAGACGACATGTCTCATGTAAATGAAATGATTATTTTTAAGGCTTGTGAGAATTGCATCTAGGTTTACCTAACCTAGACTCAATATCTAAGGCACACATCTAAGACTTCTAAAAATAGCTTTATTAATGAACCTAGTCTAGATATGAAACCCTTGAGTCCACGACATGTTGATTTGTTGAGTCATCTTCAAGCTTTCACTAAATCCTTGTCGTCATCAAAACATAGGCAATCTAATAGTGTTATACTTGACACTTTGCACTTTCAGTAAGGTGAAAGAAGCCTCCAAGTCCGCATGATATGAAGGGAATCACGTCGTAGAGCCATCATAAACCATCTCGAGCTCTAAGGTACAAGGGCCTGTGTAGGTGTATCGATGTTTGTCACTGCTCCATGACCCTTTCTAGGATATCGAGAATTGGTAGCTCCGAATCCTTGCAGTATGGTCCATCTGAACAAGAACCTGAACCGAAGACAAGAAGAAAGAAATTAGAGTTATTCATCTAATGAATATTATTCATTGACAACATGGAATTACAAAGAATATCACATCCAGACATGCACGCATAATATACACAATATATATATCTCAGACATAAATTCACAATGATGAATGATGTTATAACTCAGAGCATGAGGATCAATATCTACAATCTCAATGTATGAATGTTATGCTTATTTCATCCATCCTTACACCAATATCCTCCCAATAAACTATTCGGAAATAACCAAGAGTACAGGTCCCATAACAAGCTGATTTGAACTCACCAAAAATTATTCTTCGCAAGGATATATGATCGATCTGTTCTGAAGAACTGTCCATTTTAGGATGGTGTCGTATCAAACACTTTCTGCGCACACTCTCATTGATCTTGATTAAAAAGATGGGTTGTTAAAGATCGTCTAGTTTGTGCTGTGAGAACTGTCCAATCCAGCAGAAAACCTCATCCAGGAATACAAGAGACTCGTCTCACCTAGACTCACCCTCAAGACTTTGCTGACGAATCGTCGTCCCTATCAACATCGCGGGGCTCGTTCGTCTCCCGTAATTCTCCTCTCCACTACTTCGTTATTCATAATGAGTATGCACACTAACCGATGTTATCCGATTAAATATTTTATTCATTCTTTTATATCGATCGGCCTATCCTAAGACAGAGGAGAATTATCATGTAATAGAGGAATAACATCCCTACCACTATGAACCATCGATGAAATATCCTAGACGACCACATGTAATCATTTTTAGGTATCGCCTTGCTCACAACGTCATCATTGGAATTCTTGCCCGAATTTGGCGCAAGAACAAAGGTAACTGTATAAGTTCGTTGATTTGGGAATCGGGCTCCACGTGCGACCCATGATCTCTCCCAATTATTAAATATACATCTCACCCAAGGTTGGGTTATTGTCTAAGCAATCAACTCATCAAAAGCAATAAAAAACATTGCATGTCTCTCGCCCAAGCGAAAGACTGTCGCTCAAAAATCATTCGTACTTAATCCAGGCACGCAATCATTTGGTTAAGTACGAGTTTCTAACAAAAACAAATATAACTCCCATCTTTTGAGGTAGTTGGGAGATCTAGGTGACATGTTCTGACACCACTATGTCACGATGTATTCTCTTTCACCTTGGGTTGTAGTATGGTTGATCTCCTTTACATGAATGGGTAGGTTGTTCGACTTCGAATGCCTCGAAACTAAACACAAAAACCAATCAGTGATTTGCGAGTTAAATCGTTTACCTGTTAACTCTAAGGTAAAGATATCATTCTAATCTATTTTAAGAACATCCGAGAATTTCATCCATCCGGTCCAAGATTCATATTCTTGAACCATCCTTTATCCTCGAAAGTCTCGTTTTTGATTTCTATCATGTTCATGATCATTTCAACACCTTCTTTACAAGGATTGATTTCATGCTTAAAACGATATTCTAAATCAAGATAGCCTTGATTTCATCACTACACCCTTTCATAAAAATCAACAACATGCATATTTGCAAACACTAAAATAGCCCCATGAACAACAAGATTTCATGATTTCAAAACAATAATTTTCTAAATTCACGAAAACCCAATTTTCGAGTTCTTGAGCATAACAAGAGTTAGGAAGATTATTAGAAAATTTCGATGGTCGAAAAAGTTCGTAACATGCGTATAAACATCATACTAAAATCTCGTAAACAACTAATAGTTAGATTTCTAAGAGATGAAGAACAAAAGATGAAAGCTTACCTTCGAGTTCTTGAGAATCAAAGTGAAGAAGATGAGAAATGCCAGGGATTTCTCCAAGTTGGATGGGCTCTTTTAAAGGTAATGAATCTGATTTAGGGATGGGAAAACCAAAGGTTTTCAAAGTGTAAATTGTGTAATGGGTAGATCAATAGATGAATGGTTTAAGGGGTTTTGTGTACGAGATGAGTATTTTTGCTTGCTTGCCAAGCAAGTTTCACTCGTGAAAGTGAAGTGACTTTTTCGGCGCAACATTCACGATTAAGCCATGCCCAAATATTTTCGGCTAATACTCGGCTGGATATAAAAATATTCCGATTTCGGTTTACGGTTAGAATTTTAAAATACCGAATTCGGGGAGAAAAATATATAGAAATGTGTCATGGAAAAACTTGATGTCTATCTTGACTCGAAATAATATTTCGAAGCCAACGGAAAAATCAGAATTCGATTCTGATAAACTTTTTGATTTTGCACAATTGATTTTGTTTGAATCTTTCTTTACTTGGTTGCACACAATTTGATAGGATATGATCAAGGCAAGTTCTTTCAATTAGAATGAGCCACTTGACCAAAAATGACCAACCAAAAATAAGAATATCCTTTGTTAACCCCTTTCAGCCTTAAAATAAAATTTTATTTTCAAAATCAACCCTTGAGCCTAATATGGAAAAAAAAAAAAATCTCCTATACTTTTCTAAGTAAAAATAGAGCATTTTTTAAAAGGAAGGTTGATGGAAGAAATGAAGTTGGGGGGAATGGTTGGCCAAGTAACAAAGTGTTCAAGGAAAAATTCTCAATCTCTTTACAAGTCAAAAAGTATAGAAAAATATCCAAAATAAAAAAGGAGTGAAAAGAGATTGAGAAAATTAAAGAGAAGTACATAAAAAAGGTCAAGAAAAAGAATGAGGGAAGGAAAAATGGAAAAAAGTTGAAAGGAGTATGTGTATCTAATGAAAAATTAATTTTTGCTCTCTTTTAACTTTGAAAGTATCTTTGAATATCTTGAAAAACCAATTTTCTTTGATAGCCAAGCCTCATT